>NC_069499.1:1590220466-1590520466 GCF_027579735.1 Bombina bombina
GTGTTTATGTATGAGTATATATGTGTGTGTGTGTGATTGTGTTTATGTATGAGTATATATGTGTGTGTGTGTGATTGTGTGTATGTATGAATACATAGAGTGGAAGTGTATCCCAGCGCCACCTTTCATGCCTGTAGCGGTGATACCTAGCTATCACCTAGTGAAAAAAAATGTAAGGAGTGTGCCCAGGCGCCAGCAATACGAAGGCTAAGGTAAATCGTGAAGGGAAATGTATTATATAAGTGGTATATTTATTAATACATAATAAATCACAAGTCTCAAATTTAAAATATTAAAATATACAAATTCACAATTGCATGGATCCATGCTAATTACATAAAAACATGGTAGGTTATAATAAAGAAAGAACTGTCTGTGTATGCTTAAACAATGGTGATGTATCTAAACACTTAAAACTTGAAACTTGAAATAAATAAATTGCAATGCAGTGTCACAAAAAATGAGTCAAACGTGATTCCAAAATTAGTGTCTTGAAAATATACCAAATCCAAAAGGACTCCAAATGTCCAACCAAAGTAAAATAGAAACAGTGTCTAGGAAAAATAACACAGCTGCAGCAGTGTTTCAAACTGCTAATATCCAAAAGAGATAGAAAATGTGTCAATCCTGAGAAGTGGTTTGGTGCACAGTTTTAATCCAAAATAAAGTGATTCTAGTGCTTGTCTCTTGGTTCCCAGATGCCCTTGAGGCCCTGGCCTCGATAAGGTTGAATAATGTGAAGAAGATGAGTGAAAAAAAAACAAAAACAAGTGAAAAAGGGAAAAAACAACAAACAAACTTGCTGCAAAAAATCGGATTTGCTGCAAAAAAACCTGTGGGAAAAAATAAAGATACAATGTGTAGATAAATCACAATTATAATCTCCTACTGAAATAAGGCTTACCAGGTCAACACGTTTCGGCCCTCTCTGGGCCTTTATCAAGACTGGTAATTAGAAGAATGTGGTAGCCTTTTATAGCTGTTTGTAGCTTATAACCGGAAATGGTCGAGAATAGCCGTTTCCGGTTTGGAAATGTGATATAGTATTAAAAATTGGTATAATCAAGCTTTTAAGCATAATAGCTGATACACTTGTGTGGTATAAATAACTTATTAACCTGACAAAGGCTTTCAGAAACCTTCGTATGTCGGTTTCAGAACCTCCGTGTATTATTTACAATTGAGAACGATACCGCTTGACGTCACTTCCGGTGGGACTTACTGCGGCTCAGAATCAAAGCTGCGGGGTAATCTACTTGTAACTCCGTATCTGTGTTTAAGATCTAATGTCGATCTCACTTTGTGATATATATATATATATATATATATATATATATATATATATATAATGTGTCCTTGGTCATCTTGCCATAATAAAAACTTTTTTTTAAAAAAAACTTTTTTTTCTTAACGTTTTTTGTTTTTTGTCTAATTGTTATTGGTCTATTTGTAAATAGCCCCATTGGTCGTGACGTCATGCCTAAGTATTGACATTGCGCCTGAGTAAAAAAACTGTCTCTGAGGACATGTATCCCAAAAAGAGATTGGGAAAGATAAAATGCAATCGAATACTGTAATACAATGTAAAGAATGGATATATGGAAAGGCTGATTATATAAGATATATTCTTTATCTGTTGCTTAACAGAGAGTTTTCTTAGAAGATGAATATCTGCTGCTAAAATATTAATAGCTATTATATTGAGGTTTTGATCGGAAGAATGAAAGATTGAAAAAGGGGGCGGGGGGGGGGTTTCCTTTATTTAGAAGAGAATTTCTTGTTTTCATAGAATATAGGGGTTTTCTTTTTTACTTGCTGGCATAAGTCTAGTTAGCACTTACTAGCATAAGTCTAGTTAACACTTAGAGGCAGCCCTTCTTGATGTATATATTACAGACCTTCATCTGTCTATTAGGTTAAAGTGTTAATTTTTAAACACAATCGTAGTGTTCCTAATATTTCTAGTATTAGCTACTTGATGAGCTTAGGGCTGATTTTACATGCAGATGTTTATATTTTCTAAATGTAGATTCTTGTCGCTATAGACAGGACTATTCTTATTTCTTTATTTGCTTTAGGTATAAATATTCTTCCATTTGTGATCAGATGGAATAGAGCAATCATTTAAGGCTTATCATGAAAAGAGTTTATTCGCACCATTTGCAGAGACAATTCTGCTTATTATGCCTGAATGAAAGCATTCAAAAATGCCCTTAAAAAAGATTTTATTGTGGGATACTAACTTTTCCACCAATGTGGATCTAATCCTACATTGGAATTACACTTGGATGTACTGTCTAAAAATATCATGGTGTGTCTGGTTGTATTTACACCAGACTAATATCGGATATATAAATATATGACAATAGTTACAGACAATGCACTGTCTATAACCTTAAGTCCAGAATAAAAACTAGTGACAAATCATATACTGTCTGTGTGAGAGACCCAGTAATGGTTATTCTACTGTAGACTGGAGACATTAAAAGGTAAGATGGTAAGATGGTAAATTCATAAAACAGATCACTGGGAGAATTTGACTATTAGTCGAAATGATGTGACATCATGGAGTGAGATAGGCAAATTTATATTCTGAAATGATTTGTCTATAATTGGACATTTGAAGAGGAAGGCATGCATTTAAGCATATTTATAATGAAGTCATGTTTATATTGACTTCAGAGAAAGAGGATCTTCATTTGGGCATTGAAGAGGAAGGACCACAGTATGTTGTAAAAATGGCTATTGTGCATTCAAGCTTAATGAAGTCATGTGGCAAGATAGGTTGTCTATTGCTTGGTTCCTCTTATTGTGAGGAACTATATATTAGAGATGGATCTTACTAAATTACAAAATCAATGTAAGATGGTTTCCTACTATCCTACCGCCTGAATAATCCATGTGTGGTTGTGTCCAAGATTTTTGGGCTAGAATGTCAAAAAGGGTGACTTGTATTTTCCAGCTGGACTATGATCTTGTGATCTACAGGGTTAAAACATCTCTTGGCCCTAGAGGGAGGAAGAGTGTGATAGAGGTGATGGTTCACATATCTAAATGCCAAAGGTGGAGGCTAAACCTTCTGATGGTGTGGATGCAGGGAGTTGGACCTCTGATAAAGTCTAAATTGATGTAAACATTTGATTTAATTCATATATAGACTGGTACTTGGAGGAGAGAGATACACATTTATGAGCAGGTCGAATTCCATAAGTGGGATAGATCTTCCTTATTATTCAGTCCTCTTGGTTGGAGGCAATCTAGATTGAAGATCCACTTTGATTCGGTGGTGAGTAGTTTTTTTTGTATAATTGCCATCTCTCCAATCCTTTCTGATCTTCTGCATGCCTATAAAGGTTAGATCTTTTATGTTGCCCTTATGTTTGGTTGAAAAATGTCTGTACAGGGCTGTATCCATATTTAATTTTTCGATTAGTAATAAGTGTTCGCGTATCCTATCTTTCAGGACCCTTGACGTTTGGCCCACATACTGAAGACCACACGAACACTGTAACATATAGATCACTCCACTATCTTGGCATCTGATCAACTCATTCACTTTATATTCTTCTTTAGTGGTGAAACTGCAGAATTGCATTCATATGTGTGTGTGATTGTGTTTATGTATGAATATATATATATATGTGTGTGTGTGTGTGTGATTGTGTTTATGTATGAATAATTGAATATATATATGTGTGTGTGTGATTGTGTTTATGTATGAATACATATGTGTGTGTGTGTGTGTGTGTGATTGTGTTTATGTATGAATATATATATGTGTGTGTGTGTGTGTGTGATTGTGTTTATGTATGAATAATTGAATATATATATGTGTGTGTGTGATTGTGTTTATGTATGAATACATATGTGTGTGTGTGTGTGTGTGTGTGTGTGTGTGATTGTGTTTATGTATGAGTATATATGTGTGTGTGTGTGTGTGTGATTGTGTTTATGTATGAATACATATGTGTGTGTGTGTGATTGTGTTTATGTATGAATACATATGTGTGTGTGTGTGTGTGTGTGATTGTGTTTATGTATGAATACATATGTGTGTGTGTGTGTGATTGTGTTTATGTACTAGTCACCGATATGTCCTAAATATTTTCCCAAAAATTGTTTTCTGGTCCTTTGACCTCACTTCAACATGAGCATATGTTTAATATTTTACCAGTTGTACAGAAAAGTTTAAACTTTGCATGATTGTGAAATATTACATCTATTCTATCTATCTATCTATCTATCTATCTATCAAAATATATATATATATGAAATTGGTCAGACATGACAAAGTTAGAAAATGGACCTATTTCAGGTTCGCTTGGAGGACAAAAGGAACTTATTATAAGTTTGACATCCAAAAAATAAAACAAAATCAGCAGAATAATTGCTGCTGATGTGTACATTTTAATGTCTATTGTTTATGGGCACCAATGCACCATTGCAGATAATTGCCCTGATTAGAATCACGTGGCAGCCCTGTGAAAGTGATCACAACCCAAAATTAACACATTTAAGGGCTGAAAACAGCTAAAAGTATGTGATAAAATCCCAAACTGGTCATTTTGGCTTTGTTTTTTAAAGTATCCCAAAACAATTTTTTAATGGACCATTGGTTTTGACTGCAGTTTTTGTTGTGCCTACCATCTGATGCATAACAAAATTATATTATTAAGGGGAAATGGAAGTCAAAATGACCAAAATTATTTGGGGTATCTTAGGGGGTGTTAGGTTAAGGGGTTAAGATGTTAGTGGGTTACTTCTGTAAGCAAGTGTCTGTCTTTGTGTGTGTGTGAGAGTATATATGTGTTTGTGTAGGAGACTGTCTGTGTGTGTGAGAGTGTATATGTGTTTGTGTTGGAGACTGTCTGTGTGTGTGAGAGTGTATATGTGTTCATGTAGGAGACTGCCTGTGTGTGTGAGAGTGTATATGTGTTTGTGTAGGAGACTGTCTGTGTGTGTGAGAGTGTATATGTGTTTGTGTAGGAGACTGTCTGTGTGTGTGAGAGTGTATATGTGTTCATGTAGGAGACTGCCTGTGTGTGTGTGTGTGAGTGTATATGTGTTTGTGTTGGAGACTGTCTGTGTGTGTGAGAGTGTATATGTGTTCATGTAGGAGACTGTCTGTGTGTGTGAGAGTGTATATGTGTTTGTGTAGGAGACTGTCTGTGTGTGTGAGAGTGTATATGTGTTTGTGTAGGAGACTGTCTGTGTGTGTGAGAGTGTATATGTGTTCATGTAGGAGACTGCCTGTGTGTGTGTGAGAGAGTGTATATGTGTTTGTGTAGGAGACTGTCTGTGTGTGTGAGAGTGTATATGTGTTTGTGTTGGAGACTGCCTGTGTGTGTGTGAGAGTGTATATGTGTTCATGTAGGAGACTGCCTGTGTGTGTGAGAGTGTATATGTGTTCGTGTAGCAGACTGCCTGTGTGTGTGTGAGAGTGTATATGTGTTTGTGTAGGAGACTGTCTGTGTGTGTGAGAGTGTATATGTGTTTGTGTAGGAGACTGTCTGTGTGTGTGAGAGTGTATATGTGTTTGTGTAGGAGACTGTCTGTGTGTGTGAGAGTGTATATGTGTTTGTGTAGGAGACTGCCTGTGTGTGTGAGAGAGTGTATATGTGTTTGTGTAGGAGACTGTCTGTGTGTGTGAGAGTGTATATGTGTTTGTGTAGGAGACTGTCTGTGTGTGTGAGAGTGTATATGTGTTTGTGTAGGAGACTGTCTGTGTGTGTGAGAGTGTATATGTGTTTGTGTTGGAGACTGTCTGTGTGTGTGAGAGTGTATATGTGTTCATGTAGGAGACTGCCTGTGTGTGTGAGAGTGTATATGTGTTTGTGTAGGAGACTGTCTGTGTGTGTGAGAGTGTATATGTGTTTGTGTTGGAGACTGCCTGTGTGTGTGTGAGAGTGTATATGTGTTCATGTAGGAGACTGCCTGTGTGTGTGAGAGTGTATATGTGTTTGTGTAGGAGACTGTCTGTGTGTGTGAGAGTGTATATGTGTTTGTGTAGGAGACTGTCTGTGTGTGTGAGAGTGTATATGTGTTTGTGTAGGAGACTGTCTGTGTGTGTGAGAGTGTATATGTGTTTGTGTTGGAGACTGTCTGTGTGTGTGAGAGTGTATATGTGTTCATGTAGGAGACTGCCTGTGTGTGTGAGAGTGTATATGTGTTTGTGTAGGAGACTGTCTGTGTGTGTGAGAGTGTATATGGGTTTGTGTAGGAGACTGCCTGTGTGTGTGTGTGTAAGAGTGTATATGTGTTTGTGTAGGAGACTACCTGTGTGTGTGTGTGTGTGTGTGTGTGTGTGTGTGTGAGAGTGTATATGTGTTTGTGTAGGAGACTGCCTGTGTGTGTGAGAGTGTATATGTGTTTGTGTAGGAGACTGTCTGTGTGTGTGAGAGTGTATATGTGTTTGTGTAGGAGACTGTCTGTGTGTGTGAGAGTGTATATGTGTTTGTGTAGGAGACTGTCTGTGTGTGTGAGAGTGTATATGTGTTCGTGTAGGAGACTGCCTGTGTGTGTGAGAGTGTATATGTGTTTGTGTTGGAGACTGTCTGTGTGTGTGAGAGTGTATATGTGTTCATGTAGGAGACTGCCTGTGTGTGTGAGAGTGTATATGTGTTTGTGTAGGAGACTGTCTGTGTGTGTGAGAGTGTATATGTGTTTGTGTAGGAGACTGTCTGTGTGTGTGAGAGTGTATATGTGTTTGTGTAGGAGACTGTCTGTGTGTGTGAGAGTGTATATGTGTTTGTGTAGGAGACTGCCTGTGTGTGTGAGAGTGTATATGTGTTAGTGTAGGAGACTGCCTGTGTGTGTGTGTGAGAGTGTATATGTGTTTGTGTTGGAGACTGTCTGTGTGTGTGAGAGTGTATATGTGTTTGTGTTGGAGACTGTCTGTGTGTGTGAGAGTGTATATGTGTTCATGTAGGAGACTGCCTGTGTGTGTGAGAGTGTATATGTGTTTGTGTAGGAGACTGTCTGTGTGTGTGAGAGTGTATATGTGTTTGTGTAGGAGACTGTCTGTGTGTGTGAGAGTGTATATGTGTTCATGTAGGAGACTGCCTGTGTGTGTGTGTGTGTGAGAGTGTATATGTGTTTGTGTTGGAGACTGTCTGTGTGTGTGAGAGTGTATATGTGTTCATGTAGGAGACTGTCTGTGTGTGTGAGAGTGTATATGTGTTTGTGTAGGAGACTGTCTGTGTGTGTGAGAGTGTATATGTGTTTGTGTAGGAGACTGTCTGTGTGTGTGAGAGTGTATATGTGTTCATGTAGGAGACTGCCTGTGTGTGTGTGAGAGAGTGTATATGTGTTTGTGTAGGAGACTGTCTGTGTGTGTGAGAGTGTATATGTGTTTGTGTTGGAGACTGCCTGTGTGTGTGTGAGAGTGTATATGTGTTCATGTAGGAGACTGCCTGTGTGTGTGAGAGTGTATATGTGTTCGTGTAGGAGACTGCCTGTGTGTGTGTGAGAGTGTATATGTGTTTGTGTAGGAGACTGTCTGTGTGTGTGAGAGTGTATATGTGTTTGTGTAGGAGACTGCCTGTGTGTGTGAGAGTGTATATGTGTTTGTGTAGGAGACTGCCTATGTGTGTGAGAGTGTATATGTGTTTGTGTTGGAGACTGTCTGTGTGTGTGAGAGTGTATATGTGTTCATGTAGGAGACTGCCTGTGTGTGTGAGAGTGTATATGTGTTTGTGTAGGAGACTGTCTGTGTGTGTGAGAGTGTATATGTGTTTGTGTAGGAGACTGTCTGTGTGTGTGAGAGTGTATATGTGTTCATGTAGGAGACTGCCTGTGTGTGTGTGTGTGTGTGTGAGAGTGTATATGTGTTTGTGTTGGAGACTGTCTGTGTGTGTGTGAGAGTGTATATGTGTTTGTGTAGGAGACTGCCTATGTGTGTGAGAGTGTATATGTGTTCGTGTAGGAGACTGCCTGTGTGTGTGAGAGTGTATATGTGTTTGTGTAGGAGATTGTCTGTGTGTGTGAGAGTGTATATGTGTTTGTGTAGGAGACTGCCTGTGTGTGTGAGAGTGTATATGTGTTTGTGTAGGAGACTGCCTGTGTGTGTGTGTGAGAGAGTGTATATGTGTTTGTGTAGGAGACTGCCTGTGTGTGTGAGAGTGTATATGTGTTTGTGTAGGAGACTGCCTGTGTGTGTGAGAGAGTGTATATGTGTTTGTGTAGGACACTGCCTGTGTGTGTGAGAGTATATATGTGTTTGTGTAGGAGACTGCCTGTGTGTGTGAGAGTGTATATGTGTTTGTGTAGGAGACTGCCTGTGTGTGTGTGTGAGAGAGTGTATATGTGTTTGTGTAGGAGACTGCCTGTGTGTGTGAGAGTGTATATGTGTTTGTGTAGGAGACTGCCTGTGTGTGTTAGAGAGTGTATATGTGTTTGTGTAGGACACTGCCTGTGTGTGTGAGAGTATATATGTGTTTGTGTAGGAGACTGCCTGTGTGTGTGAGAGTGTATATGTGTTTGTGTAGGACACTGCCTGTGTGTGTGAGAGTATATATGTGTTTGTGTAGGAGACTGCCTGTGTGTGTGAGAGTGTATATGTGTTTGTGTAGGACACTGCCTGTGTGTGTGAGAGTATATATGTGTTTGTGTAGGAGACTGCCTGTGTGTGTGTGAGTGTATATGGGTTTGTGTAGGAGACTGCCTGTGTGTGTGTGTGAGAGTGTATATGTGTTTGTGTAGGAGACTGCCTGTGTGTGTGTGAGAGAGTGTATATGTGTTTGTGTAGGAGACTGCCTGTGTGTGTGTGAGAGAGTGTATATGTGTTTGTGTAGGAGACTGCCTGTGTGTGTGAGAGTATATATGTGTTTGTGTAGGAGACTGCCTGTGTGTGTGTGTGTGAGAGAGAGTGTATATGTGTTTGTGTAAGAGACTGCCTGTGTGTGTGTGTGTGTGTGTGTGTGTGTGTGTGTGTGTGAGTGTATAGGTGTTTGTGTAGGAGACTGCCTGTATGTGTGTGTGAGAGTGTATATGTGTTTGTGTATTAGACTGCCTGTGTGTGTGAGAGTGTATATGTGTTTGTGTAGGAGACTGCCTGTGTGTGTGTGAGAGTGTATATGTGTTTGTGTATGAGACTGCCTGTGTGTGTGTGAGAGTGTAGATGTGTTTGTGTAGGAGACTGCCTGTGTGTGTGTGTGTGTGTGTGTGTGTGTGAGTGTATATGTGTTTGTGTAGGAGACTGCCTGTGTGTGTGAGAGTGTATATGTGTTTGTGTAGGACACTGCCTGTGTGTGTGAGAGTGTATATTTGTTTGTGTAGGAGACTGCCTGTGTGTGTGAGAGTGTATATGTGTTTGTGTAGGAGACTGCCTGTGTGTGTGAGAGTGTATATGTGTTTGTGTAGGAGACTGCCTGTGTGTGTGAGAGTGTATATGGGTTTGTGTAGGAGACTGCCTGTGTGTGTGTGTAAGAGTGTATATGTGTTTGTGTAGGAGACTACCTGTGTGTGTGTGTGTGTGAGAGTGTATATGTGTTTGTGTAGGAGACTGCCTGTGTGTGTGTGAGAGTGTATATGTGTTTGTGTAGGAGACTGCCTGTGTGTGTGAGAGTGTATATGTGTTTGTGTAGGAGACTGCCTGTGTGTGTGTGTGAGAGTGTATATGTGTTTGTGTAGGAGATTGCCTGTGTGTGAGAGAGTGTATATGTCTTTGTGTAGGAGACTGCCTGTGTGTGTGTGTGTGAGAGAGTGTATATGTGTTTGTGTAGGAGACTGCCTGTGTGTGTGTGTGTGTGTGTGTGTGAGAGAGAGAGAGAGAGAGAGAGAGAGAGAGTGTGTATATGTGTTTGTGTAGGGACTGCCTGTGTGTGTGTCTGTGAGAGAGAGTGTATATGTGTTTGTGTAGGAGACTGCCTGTGTGTGTGTGTGAGAGTATATATGTGTTTGTGTAGGAGACTGCCTGTGTGTGTGAGAGTGTATATGTGTTTGTGTATGAGACTGCCTGTGTGTGTGTGTGTGTGAGAGTGTATATGTGTTTGTGTAGGAGACTGCCTGTGTGTGTTTGTGTGTGTGTGAGAGTGTATATGTGTTTGTGTAGGAGACTGCCTGTGTGTGTGTGAGAGAGAGTGTATATGTGTTTGTGTAGGAGACTGCCTGTGTGTGTGTGTATGTGAGAGTGTATATGTGTTTGTGTAGGAGACTGCCTGTGTGTGTGTGAGAGTGTATATGTGTTTGTGTAGGAGACTGCCTGTGTGTGTGTGTGTGAGAGTGTATATGTGTTTGTGTAGGAGACTGCCTGTGTGTGTGAGAGTGTATATGTGTTAGTGTAGGAGACTGCCTGTGTGTGTGAGAGTGTATATGTGTTTGTGTAGGAGACTGCCTATGTGTGTGAGAGTGTATATGTGTTTGTGTAGGAGACTGCCTGTGTGTGTGTGTTAGAGTGTACATGTGTTTGTGTAGGAGACTGCCTGTGTGTGTGTGAGAGAGTGTATATGTGTTTTTGTAGGAGACTGCCTGTGTGTGTGTGAGAGTTTATATGTGTTTGTTTAGGAGACTGCCTGTCTGTGTGTGTGTGAGAGTGTATATGTGTTTGTGTAGGAGACTGCCTGTGTGTGTGAGAGTGTATATGTGTTTGTTTAGGAGACTGCCTGTCTGTGTGTGTGTGAGAGTGTATATGTGTTTGTGTAGGAGACTGCCAGTTTGTGTGTGTGAGAGTGTATTTGTGTTTGTGTAGGAGACTGCCTGTTTGTGTGTGAGAGTGTATATGTGTTTGTGTAGGAGACTGCCTGTGTGTGTGTGTGTGAGAGTGTATATGTGTTTGTGTAGGAGACTGCCTGTGTGTGTGTGTGAGAGTGTATATGTGTTTGTGTAGGAGACTGCCTGTGTGTGTGTGAGAGTGTATATGTGTTTGTGTAGGAGACTGCCTGTGTGTGTGAGTGTATATGTGTTTGTGTAGGAGACTGCCTGTTTGTGTGTGTGAGAGTGTATATGTGTTTGTGTAGGAGACTGCCTGTTTGTGTGTGAGAGTGTATATGTGTTTGTGTAGGAGACTGCCTGTGTGTGTGTGTGTGAGAGTGTATATGTGTTTGTGTAGGAGACTGCCTGTATGTGCGAGAGTGTATATGTGTTTGTGTAGGAGACTGCCTGTGTGTGTATCAAAATCATGCTTTTTTTTGAGGGGTGGGGGGGCCTTTCATACGGCTAGATTACGAGTTTGGCGTTAGCCATAAAAAGCAGCGTTAAGGGGTCCTAACGCTGCTTTTTAACGCCCGCTGGTATTACGAGTATGGCAGGTACAGGTGTACCGCTCACTTTTCTTCCGCAACTTTTCAATACCGCAAATCCCCTTACGTCAATTGCGTATCCTATCTTTTTAATGGGATTTGGCTAACGCTGCTATTACAAGTCTTGGAAGAAGTGAGCGGTACAGCCTCTACCTCCACGACTCCTACCGCATATAAAAGTCAGTAGTTAAGAGCTAAAGTGCTACAAAGTACACTAACACCCATAAACTACTGTCACAGTTACCAGACGGCTAAGGCTATCCCCCACCCCCTACAACCTCACCCCTGTTGTTTCTCAGTGGTTTTGGGCTCCTCAGAGCAACCACCATCTCTGGAAGCTGTTTGTTTGCTTTGGCTTGTTTTTGTGTTCAGAGAAGAGTTGGTTTATGACCAGGAAAACCCTCTGTGACGAGACCAATCTCGCCACTGTGCATTGGAGGAGCCTGGTTGCCCGCCTGCTGCCTTTAGACTATGGCCCCCTGTTGAAACGCTTGATTTTCCCCTGCAGGGAAACGAAGGCCGGGTTGTTCGGTGCTTGCCCTATTTGAACAGTAATACCCCAGATAGCTATGCCATGGAAGAAAAAGGAACAGAGGCGCCAAACATGGCCTAGTAACGTCAGGGCACCAACACAAAGAACTGACAGGGTAAAATAAACTCACAAGTGAGGTGCACCCAAATTGGTGCTATTGTGGCAGACTGGAACTTAAGCAGTGGTCCAGCTCACTGATCACCTCCAGCCGAGACTCCAAATCCAGATAATCCTTGAGAGGGCCTATTGGTTAAAGCCTGGAAGGACAAGAGAAAGGCACAAGCATAGCCCAGTAACGTTTTGACCAAGAAGATAGAGAACTTTAAGGTTGAACTTACAGGAGGCGAAGCACCACCAGGTGCAATATCACCCGCCCAGTAGACTGTGGAATCCAACCAGCAGGAAAATGAATATCCCAAAATGAGGTAAAATGGGCAAAAGAGAAAAAATGCCCCCACGAGAGCAAAAAAAGGATAGTGGGGTGGTGTATACCAGGGTCATATCCTATGACTAAGCGCCTGTAACGGCGCAAAACGCATCAGGATTGCACCCTTTTGTGGATCCCTGTCCACATTATGCATCTACTATTTGAATTTTAATAATAAAGCTATTTTCAGCGTATCTTTCTTACCCCTGAGTGCACCGGATCTCCTCTGTTTTTTTGCAATATCCCCCGGAGGATTGGCTCCTTCCGTCCATACGGCGCACCGTACTGCAGTTTGGGGATTGTAGTCTCCTTCAGGCTTCTCTACAAGGCTTGTCATTACCAGTCGCGGCAACACCACGAGTGACGTCACACGCCAGAGCCTCATTTCTTTTGCCAGCACGGAACGGACAGCGTCTTGGAACCCACTTGCAGGGACAATATCCCTGGCCACATCGGCAACCAGACAGAACACCGGAACGCTTTTCTTGCCAAACCATACGGAACAGGTTCGGTTTCAATCTTACACTATATTTTGTTCAAGAATATTTTGCCTTTTTCATAAGTGTTTTAAAACCGTTATATATACCTGTTTCCACTCATATGTTTGTGCAATCACTAGCGAAATTTGCAAGTTCTATCAAATACATTTGAAATAGTGAGTTTAAGCCGTAATTGCTTTTAGGAGACTACACACAAAGACATTGTTTTACTTATATAATAAATCCCCTCTTTCTGCAGTGTAATAAGGGGCACAAGAATTTTGTGAGCAACTATATTATTGGCTTTATTATTAATATTTTTTATAAACTGGTATTGAAGTTGCATAAGATTTTTTGCATACCTGTTTTGTGTTACAAACACACGGCTAGATTTAGAGTTTTGTCGGTAACGACCCGCGTAGCTAACGCTGGCTTTTTTTCCCCCGCACCTTTTAAATACTGCTGGTATTTAGAGTTCACAGAAGGGCTGCGTTAGGCTCCAAAAAGGGAGCGTATAGCATAATTTACCGCCACTGCAACTCTCAATAAAAGCGGTGCTTACGGACGCGGCCAGCTTCAAAAACGTGCTCGTGCACGATTCCCCCATAGGAAACAATGGGGCTGTTTGTGCTGAAAAAAAAACTAACACCTGCAAAAAAGCAGCGTTCAGCTCCTAACGCAGCCCCATTGTTTCCTATGGGGAAACACTTCCTAAGTCTGCACCTAACACTCTAACATGTACCCCGAGTCTAAACACCCCTAACCTTACACTTATTAAACCCTAATCTGCCGCCCTCGCTATCGCTGACCCCTGCATATTTTTTTAACCCCTAATCTGCCGCTCCGTACTCCGCCGCAACCTACGTTATCCTTATGTACCCCTAATCTGCTGCCCCTAACACCGCCGACCCCTATATTATATTTATTAACCCCTAATCTGCTGCCCCCAACGTCGCCTCCACCTACCTACAATTATTAACCCCTAATCTGCCGACCGGACCTCGCCACTACTCTAATAAATGTATTAACCCCTAAAGCTAAGTCTAACACTAACACCCCCCCTAAGTTAAATATAATTTAAATATAACTAAATAAATTAACTCTTATTAAATAAATTATTCCTATTTAAAGCTAAATACTTACCTGTAAACTAAATCCTAATATAGCTACAATATAAATAATAATTATATTGTAGCTATTTTAGGATTAATATTTATTTTACAGGCAACTTTGTATTTATTTTAACCAGGTGCAATAGCTATTAAATAGTTAATAACTATTTAATAGTTACCTAGTTAAAATAATTACAAAATTACCTGTAAAATAAATCCTAACCTAAGTTACAATTAAACCTAACACTACGCTATCAATAAATTAATTAAATAAAATACCTACAATTATCTACAATTAAACCTAACACTACACTATCAATAAATTAATTAAATACAATACCTACAAATAAATACAATTAAATAAACTAACTACTGTACAAAAAATAAAAAAGAACTAAGTTACAAAAAATAAAAAATATTTACCAAAATTAGAAAAATATTACAACAATTTTAAGCTAATTACACCTACTCTAAGCCCCCTAATAAAATAACAAAGCCCCCCAAAATAAAAAAATGCCCTACCCTATTCTAAAATTAAAATAGAAAAGCTCTTTTACCTTACCAGCCCTTAAAAGGGCCTTTTGCAGGGCATGCCCCAAAGAATTCAGCTCTTTTGCCTGTAAAAAAAACATACAATACCCCCCCAACATTACAACCCACCACCCACATACCTCTAATCTAACCCAACCCCCCCTTAAATAAACCTAACACTAAGCCCCCGAAGATCTTCCTACCTTATCTTCACCACGCCGGGTATCACCGATCCGTCCAGGCTCCGATGTCTTGATCCAAGCCCAAGCGGGGGCTGAAGACGTCCATCCTACGGCTGAAGTCTTGATCCAAGCGGCGGCTGAAGAAGTCCATCATCGGGCAGAAGTCTTCATCCTATCCGGGCAGAAGAGGAGATCCGGACCGGTAGACATCTTCATCCAAGCGGCATCTTCTATCTTCTTCCATCCGATGACGAGCGGCTCCATCTTCAAGACCTCCGGCGCGGATCCATCCTCTTCTTCCGACGTCCTAAAACCGAATGACAGTTCCTTTAAGGGACGTCATCCAAGATGGCATCCCTCGAATTCCGATTGGCTGATTCTATCAACCAATCGGAATAAAGGTAGGAAAATTCTGATTGGCTGATGGAATCAGCCAATCAGATTCAATTTCAATCCGATTGGCTGATCCAATCAGCCAATCAGATTGAGCTTGCATTCTATTGGCTGTTCCGATCAGCCAATAGAATGCGAGCTCAATCTGATTGGCTGATTCCATCAGCCAATCAGAATTTTCCTACCTTAATTCCGATTGGCTGATAGAATCCTATCAGCCAATCGGAATTCGAGGGATGTGGGTGGTGGGTTGTAATGTTGGGGGGGTATTGTATGTTTTTTTTTACAGGCAAAAGAGCTGAATTCTTTGGGGCATGCCCCACAAAAGGCCCTTTTAAGGGCTGGTAAGGTAAAAGAGCTTTTCTATTTTAATTTTAGAATAGGGTAGGGCATTTTTTTTATTTTGGGGGGCTTTGTTATTTTATTAGGGGGCTTAGAGTAGGTGTAATTAGCTTAAAATTGTTGTAATATTTTTCTAATGTTTGTAAATATTTTATTATTTTTTGTAACTTAGTTCTTTTTTATACTTTAGTTAGTTTATTTAATTGTATTTATTTGTAGGTATTGTATTTAATTAATTTATTGATAGTGTAGTGTTAGGTTTAATTGTAGATAATTGTAGGTATTTTGTTTAATTAATTTATTGATAGTGTAGTGTTTAATTGTAACTTAGGTTAGGATTTATTTTACAGGTAATTTTGTAATTATTTTAACTAGGTAACTATTAAATAGTTATTAACTATTTAATAGCTATTGTACCTGGTTAAAATAAATACAAAGTTGCCTGTAAAAAAAATATTAATCCTAAAATAGCTACAATATAATTATTATTTATATTGTAGCTATATTAGGATTTATTTTACAGGTAAGTATTTAGCTTTAAATAGGAATAATTTATTTAATAAGAGTTAATTTATTTCGTTAGATTTAAATTATATTTAACTTAGGGGGGTGTTAGGGTTAGACTTAGCTTTAGGGGTAAATACATTTATTAGAGTGGCGGTGAGCAGATTAGGGGTTAATAATTGTAGGTAGGTGGAGGCGACATTGGGGGCAGCAGATTAGGGGTTAATAAATATAATATAGGGGTCGGCGGTGTTATTGGCAGCAGATTAGGGGTACATAGGGATAATGTAGGTGGCGGCGTTGTGCGGTCGGCAGATTAGGGGTTAAAAAATGTAATAGAGTGGCAGCAATGTGGGGGGGGGGGCTCGGTTTAGGGGTACATAGGTATTTTATGGGTGTTACTGTACTTTAGAGCACAGTAGTTAAGAGCTTTATGAACCGGCGTTAGCCCAGAAAGCTCTTAACTCCTGGATTTTTGCCGCGGCTGGAGTTTTGTCGTTAGATTTCTAACGCTCACTTCAGCCACGACTCTAAATACCGGCGTTAGAAAGATCCCATTGAAAAGATAGGATACGCAAATGGCGTAGGGGGATCTGCGGTATGGAAAAGTCACGGCTGGAAAGTGAGCGTTAGACCCTTTCCTGACTGACTCTAAATACCAGCGGTAGCCCAAAACCAGCGTTAGGAGCCTCTAACGCTGGTTTTGACGGCTAACGCCAAACTCTAAATCTAGCCGACAGTGTTTTAAGATGCAGGACAAACTCACCAGTTCAACAGGCTCCTATTTTGACCTTGAAAATAGGAAGGCATTTTTTCACACTATATTTAATCCAAGTAGTGAAGAAAATCAGTCTCCTGACATTAAACTTAGATTTAATTCTTTGGAAAAGTTACTCAGCACTGACCTTAGATTAATGTGGGATATAGTGACTTTTGAACACTACCTTGAGTCTAATAGAATACCAAGGGGGCTGCGACTGCACAAATTTCCCACTTATCAATTTGAGGATCAGGACTTAGTAGATGAATGGAATGAAGCACTGTCTAATTGTTCTATTACACTCATCAATATTTTGGTAAAAGAAAAACAAAGGAGAAGGGAGAAACTAAAAAAACAAATTCATGATGACAAATTTTCCCTCGAATTATTCAAAAGCAATGAGGATTATGCCACACTAAAAGAACAGATGAAGGAACATATTAAGAAGCTGGACATGGAGTTGGCGGAGTTTAAGAAACATAAATTTAACAGAGACAGAAAGGATTATGAAAGTAATAAAATCTATTTTTGGCCACAGTATGGTAATAGGAGGCCTAGACGTCATACTGGGAAGGATAACAAGAACCATCCCAAATCAATCCTGAAAAATCAAAAAGGCAACAAAAAAGTATCCTTTTCCTCAACTGAGGCAGAATCCTCAGATCCAGAAGCCACTTCACTAATGTCATCAGACAATGATAGTGGCTCCGCGGCCCCATCTTCAGCTGAAGACTCAGGCGATGATCCAGTGCCCACTCCATCAACCTCACAATGTGTCCCTTAAGGAGTAACTCCAGACGCTGGACGCGGCGGTCACAAAGGAGAAAAAAAGGAGCTACAGGAGAGGCAAGAAATAGTGGATGAAGGAATGAATATTGTTAATCTTTCTGACTACAACCTTACTACAGAAGAGAAGTCTCTTCTGTCCAGAGAACTTAGCTTTGCACCTACTAAAAAAATCTCAGTGTTTGACACTATTATAGATGTCAATCGGTTTGTCCGAAAATTGACTCTTAAAAAATTCTTTGACCAAGATCTTCAGTCCACCTCCCGAGATGACTCCAATCAAGATCCAGTGACCATTAATCCTGTTCCTGATGCTGAAAGAATTACAGATTTCAAAGACTGTTGTGCTTTGGAGGTTATGAGGGATCTCTTAGGGAGTGGGGACCTACCCAGTGGTCATCCAACTTCCCCAGTCATTCCTCCTAGAACAAAAAATAAGGATTTTTATCCAATTCAGATCAGAGGGCCTTATATAAATGCCTTTCAAAGTAGTGTGGAGAGGGATTTATTAAGCTTAGCTAATAATGCAGACCAAAAAAATCCACATTTGAATAATAAAAGTAATCTATCACGCAAGGAATTATCTGCTTTAGAGCAACTTAAGGCTAATGATAACCTTACCATCAGAAATGCGGATAAGGAAGGCTCTATTGTCCTTCTTAATAAGGTAGATTATATCAGAGAAGCAGAAAGACAATTATCTGATACTGACACATATCGTTCACTTACAACAGATCCCACTTTAAAATTTAAAAAGGATTTGGTCATATTATTGGAAGATGGAGTAGCTTTGGGTATCATCAATAAGAGAGATGTAGAACTTTTAGTTCCTAATTCAACTATCATTACAATCTTCCATCACGTGCCAAAAATTCACAAAAACTCAGTCTCCCCCCCGGGTAGACCCATCATCTTGGGCATAGGCTCCCTTTTGGAGGCTGTGTCCGAGTGGATGGACTCTATCCTTCAACCAATGGTCTTGAACTTATACAGTTACCTCAGGGACTCAGGTCACCTTTTACAAAATTTTAAAAATATTGAATGGCAGGAGTCTTACTGCTGGGCTATTGTAGACATAGAGTCCCTCTATTCTAGGATTCCACACCATTTGGGTACTCAAGCAGTCAAGTGAGAGACCACATACGGTGAGGCAGAAAAAATATTTATTTGTGAATGTTTGGAGTTCCTACTAACCAACAACTATTTTATGTTTAATAATATTTTCTATCTTCAAGTACGTGGCACGGCGATAGGGGCCAAGTTTGCCCCCTCGAATGCCAATTTGTTTGTGGGTTGGTGGGAACTCCATTACATTTTCACGGATGGTTATCAGTTTAAGGAAAGTACCATATTATATAATCGCTTCATTGACGATATGATATTTATATTTGACATTTCTAATATTCCAGATTTTACATCAACCACATTTTTGGATTATCTAAACGACAACAATTTGAAATTAAAATTTACTGGTGAAGTTAATCTAATTCAGGTAAACTTTTTGGATTTGACACTCAAGGGTGATATGAGCAATAAGTGTATTGTTTCCAGCACATTTCGTAAATCCACTGCAGGAAATACAATTTTGCATTAACATTCAGCCCATCCACCTCATTTGTTAAATTCAATTCCAAAAAGTCCATTTATTAGGTTAAAAAGAATCACTAATGATGAAACTATATACACAAATCAGTCTGAGGAATTAAAAACTAGGCTTCTAAAGAGAGGTTACAAGGAAAAATTACTTAATAAAGCACAAGAAGAAGCGAAACATAGTCATGCAGTTTCTAGAAATCAAAACAGCTCCTTTAGCAAAGATACTGTGGTCTTTAGCACACCATATTCAATTCACTATAACAAAATTGTTTCCATTGTAAAAAGACACTTGAAGTTACTTCATAATGACCCTCAACTCAAACCTTACATCAGCAAATGTAGGTTTGTCCCCAGGAAACCAGATACCTTAGGTTCTAAATTATCACCCAGTATGGTTCAAACAAAAACACACCTAAGTAATAGGACCTGGTTACATAAGAAGGGAAACTTTAAATGCAATCATTTCAATTGCCTAGCCTGCCAATTACTGATATTGGGTAACATCTTTACCTGTTCAGTAAATAACAGATCCTTTGAAATAAATTTCCACGCAACATGCAGATCCAAATGGGCGGTTTATCTTATCACCTGTAACTTTTGTTGCCACCAGTATGTAGGTCAGACCTCTTGTGAATTTCGTGATAGAGTCAGAGAACATATAAGGGATGTCAAAAATTACAAAAAGGAGTCAGCAATAGCCAAGCATTTCAATGGTGTACATTTTACCAATGTTCCTGATTTTGGAGTCCAGATTATAGAAATTGTTAATAGACACCCCAGAGGTGGTGATAGACATAAGTCTTTAACTAAAAGTGAATTATTCTGGATTCTAAAACTAGGAACTAGATACCCAAATGGCATGAATTTAGAGTGGGATATTTCTTACTTTACAGATTAACTTATGCACCTTTCTAGTTAAATCAATTATCGATATTTAATCTTAAAAATATAATAGGTGCATTGGATTTCAAGACCCATGTCTCATGTTACTATTATATATATAAAAAAAATAAAAAATATATATAATAACAAAAATCAATATAATCATATTACAATACACCTTTAAATTTAATTTTATTTGTTTTTTTACACCTTTCTCATAGATTTTGATACAGATATTCAACAGCTTTTGAGATGTCAATGCATTTACCAATAATTTAAATTTGTATTTTTCCAGTCATCTAGCTTTGATTTTTTGCCATTCAATTTATTATATATATGCACCTCAGCCCTAAGCCTCTACTTATTAATCCTTCCTATTTAAGGTCTATTATAGGTCTGTAATATCTGTTATTTTCAGAATTGTTTTTAAATTTTCCATATGATGTTTTTTATTACATTTGTCTTTTTATGTGTGCTGCTGGTGTATTCCACCTTAACCTGGATGGGGGGTGTCTGACAGGTGGTTTTTCTGAGCGCCGGTTGGCTGCATCTCCCTTCATAAGGTGGGGTGGTGTATACCAGGGTCATATCCTATGACTAAGCGCCTGTAATGGCGTGAAGCGCGTCAGGATCGCACCCTTTCTGGATCCCTGTCCACATTATGAATCTACTATTTGAATTTTAATAATAAAGCTATTTTCAGCATATCTTTCTTACCCCTGAGTGCACCGGATCTCCTCTGTTTTTAAAAAAAAGGATAGTAGCAAGTGTATATTTAAAAAAACTTTATTAAAACAAGCGACGCGTTTCTCAGCCACCACAGGGATGTTTCTTAAGGCTATAAAACAATGTTAAAACACACTTGCTAGCTATATATATATATATATAGGTGTATGTCTGTGTACACCATACTCTTATCTTTTTGTAGCTATGCCATGGAGCCCATTCGTATAACGAAAGACTATGTGAAAGACTTTGGCTCCATGGCAATTGAACTGTATGTGTGTGACCTGAGCGCCATTCAGTAATAATGTGCGCTCAGATCTAGGCTATCTGGGGATTTGTTGAATGTACCTGTTTTATGCAATAGCTGCACAGTTATATGTTTTTATGTATATTATTGTCTTTTGCTACCAAGTGTTCAATGGAGTTTTGCCTCTGTCCTTGGAGATAATTGTATTACTTCCCAATTATCTCCAGGATAGAAGACTCTGTGGAACTGGTTTTAGGTAATTGTATCAACCATTGTGTAAGGTAATTGTATCAACCATTGTGTAAGGTAACTGCATCAACCATTGTGTATGGTAATTGCATCACCCATTGTGTAAGGTAATTGCTTCAGGCATAGGGGAGGATTTTGTGTGGGAGTGTCTGAGAGTATTGCATGTGTTTATTGGTTGTTTTACAAAAGCCTGTGGGTGGTACTAATGTGTAAGAATGTGTATATAAGAACAATAAACCCACAGCTCTGGCTGATATCTGTTTGACCCTCACCATGGAGCTTTGACTCATGCTTGGGGGGAGGGAGAGGGGAAATTTACTGTATGCTGTGTCTCTGGAAGGGAAGATCTACTAAACGGCGGTTTGCCGTTACACCCTCCTAGGCTGGCTGGGCTCCTGCAACTCCCAGTCGGCCGCCTTACAACGGACACCCGCCTAACCCCTCTCAGGCTGGCCAGGATCCTGGAACTCCCGGTCGGCCACAGGACAGCCGAACACCCGCTAACGTTAACCCAGGTCGCTCCAGCAACCATGTGCCCCAGAGCTCAGCTCTTTTGGGAATTAGTAGCCCCTAGGGAGGACAAGAGGTGGGCAAATTACCGGAGGGGAGCTCCTTTGGGAACCAGGGGTTTGGACACCCCTAACCCCATAACTTCAACGGACTGTAACTCCGGTTCCCAGTAATGAATCATGCTGATTTTTGGACTGTGAAATCTGGGGACCGAGAGCTTTAAATCGGGATCACCCGACACCACCCCCCCCAAGTATTGGGATTGTGTGAGACTGTGGCTCCTATGGAGGTGCCGGGCTGTCTGGAGGGGCAGGAATGGCGGGAAAATAGTGGTATTCTCCTTTGTGTTATCAAGATGAGCTCGGTGTATAAAAGGAGTGTGTGTTCTCAATAAAATCAGTTCTTGTCTAACCTGAAGGCTAGTCTGTCTAGTTATTTGGGTTGGTTCCAGCTAAAATCACTTTTCCTGGGCTACATAGCAGCCTGTTCCAGGCAGAGGAAGGACACTCTGGCAGAGCTACCTAGACTGGTAGCTGGAGTCTGCCACAGGCTGGGACCCTGAGTACTGGTGCTGTCGGGCATCAGGGGGGGCTACAGGCTGTGGTCACTTGCCAGCTACATAGCTGCAGTCAGCAGGGAGGAAACAGGACCCGTTTGGCGGAGCTACCCAGTTGGGGTAGCCGGGGAATCCGTCACAAATACCTATAAACCCCTAAACTAAACCGAGGCCCCCCCCCCACATCGCAAACACTATAATAAAATTATTTAACCCCTAATCTGTCGACCGGACATCGCCGCCACCTACATTATACCTATGAACCCTTAATCTGCTGCCCCTAACATCGCCGACACCTACATTATATTTATTAACCCCTAATCTGCCTCCCCCAACGTCGCCACCACCTACCTACAATTATTAACGGAGAGAGTAAGCGCTAGAAGCTTAGAAGGCACAGGACTGGATGATTGCTAAATATTATAAAATTGTTTTAAAATGTTTAATACATATAATATATTAAACAATACTGCAACAATGTAAAAAAGATTATGTGCCTGGATCCATGACTGTAGCTTAAAAACATACAAACATTATATAGATATATAGAAATGTATAAAATAATGCTGTGTTCTAAAAGTAAACCAGACGTTAAACCAACTTGTGGTTGATAATGGTGATAAATGCGAATGATGGATAAAATCCAGTAGAATTTATTTTTACTATTTTTTTCACACTTCCATTTTTTTCACACTTCCATTTATTTTTTTCACACTTCCATTTATTTTTTTCACACTTCCATTTATTATCACTATTTTTTCACATATTTTTTCACACATTTTTGTTTTGTCTACCTTCATGGATACCTAACATATGGACACTCATCTGGATAAATATTGTATAACAATTGCACCCTTTTTTTCCTCTTTTTTTGTCTCCCATTTTTTCAACTTTCTTATGTAATCACATTTATTACAATAATTTTTTAATTTTTACAATTGATAAAATTGGCCAATTACTGTTCCACTCGGTCACCTGATAATTGACATTGGTTTTTGGATTTACCTTTTACACCTAGCACTTCTTCACAACATCATTGGAGGATTCATCACAATTTGACTTTGTATCAGAAACTCTTGAATGTACCACATTTTTCATTTTATATTCATTTTTTGCTCTATCCCAAAAATTTTTGGACCTCACATACCTTTTTGATCATGTTCTTTTAAACCACATCACAGGTTTTATCTTTGTTGTGAACATTGTTGTGAACATTTTTAGATTTTTATTGTGATTCTACTGGATTTTATCCATCATTCGTATTTATCACCATTATCAACCACAAGTTGGTTTAACGTCTGGTTTACTTTTAGAACACAACATTATTTTATACATTTCTATATATCTATATAATGTTTGTATGTTTTTAAGCTACAGTCATGGATCCATGCAAATAATCTTTTTTACATTGTTGCAGTATTGTTATATATATTATATGTATTAAACATTTTAAAACAATTTTATAGTATTTAGCAATCATCCAATCCTGTGTCTTTTAAGCTTCTAGCGCTTACTCTCTCCTTTAATTGTATTCCATCCTCTGTTAGCCCGCTAGGAGACTAACCTGTGAGTAAGCTCAAGGCCAAATATCTATTAGCGCTTAGTCCACTCCTACCTACAATTATTAACCCCTAATCTGCTGACCGGACATCGCCGCCACTATATTAAATGTATTAACCCCTAACAATTCGGCCTCGCAATCACTAGTTACATTTTATTAACCCCTAATCTGACCCCTCCAACGTCGCCGACACCTACTTACATTTATTAACCACTAATCTTCCAATCCCAACATCGCCGCTACTATAATAAAGTTATTAACCCCTAAACCTAAGTCTAACCCTAACCCTAACACCCCCCTAACTTAAATCTGTTTTTAATAAATCTAAATAAAATTTCTATAATTATATAAATTATTCCTATTTAAAACTAAATAATTACCTATAAAATAAACCCTAAGCTAGCTACAATATAACTAATAGTTACATTGTAGCTAGCTTAGGGTTTATTTTTATTTTACAGGCAACTTTGTATTTATTTTAACTAGGTACAATAGTTATTAAATAGTTATTAACTATTTAATAGCTACCTAGTTAAAATAAATACAAATATACCTGTAAAATAAATCCTAACCTAAATTACAATTACACCTAACACTACACTATCATTAAACTAATTACCTAAACTACCTATAATTTAATATAATTAAATTAAATAAACTAAATTACGAAAACAAACACTAAATTACAGAAAATAAAAAAGAAATTACAATATTTTAATCTAATTACACCTAATCTAATCCCCTTAATAAAATAAAAAAGCCCCCCAAAATAATAAAATTCCCTACCCTAAACTAAATTACAAAAGTAATCAGCTCTTTTACCAGCCCTTAAAAGGACTTTTTGCGGGGCATTGCCCCAAAGTAATCAGCTCTTTTACCTGTAAAAAAAAGAAATACAATACCCCCCCAATATTACAACCCACCACCCACATACCCCTAATCTAAAACCCACCCGATCCCCCTTAATAAAACCTAACACCACCCCATTGAAGATCACCCTACCTTGAGCCGTCTTCACCCTGCTGGGCACCAATTGTCATCCGATGGGGCAGAAGAGGACATCCGGACCGGCAGAAGTCTTTATCTTATCTGGGCAGAAGAGGACATCCAGACCGGAAGACATCTTCATCCAAGCAGCATCTTCTATCTTCATCCATCCGACGACGGCTCCATCTTGAAGACCTCCAGCGCGGAACATCCTTCTATTAGTGATGTCGCGAACCCAAAAATTTTGGTTCGTGAACGGCGGACTCGAACTTCTGCAACTGTTTGCGAACCGGCGAACCGGGCGAACCGCCATTGATTTTAAATGGCACAATAAAGCAATAATGTTTTAAATACAGTTGGTGGTGCGGCTATATCACTCCTTTGAACTGTATACTTTGGACCATGGTGCAGGTCTAATAGCTAGCACACCTGCAAACAGTTTGTTGCATACCCACAGGTGGGGATTACCTTGGTGCTTGTGCATTCTTCTGATTCATTGATTTCAATAGGCAGGCAAACTTTAAAACCCACAGGGACTCTTTCTGGCCACAATAGTGATGGAAAAGTTGTTTCAAGGGGACTAACACCTGGACTGTGGCATGCCGGAGGGGGATCCATGGCAGAACTCCCATGGAAAATTACATAGTTGAGTCGGGTTTTAAGCCATAAAGGGCATAAATCACCTAACATTCCTAAATAGTTTGGAATAACGTGCTTTAAAACATCATGTATGATGTTGTATCGATCAGGTAGTGTAAGGGTTACGCCCGCTTCACAGTGACAGACCAAACTCCCCGTGTAATGCACCGCAAACAGTCTATTTGCACAACCACGAGATAGATAGATTTGATAGATAGATCCATAGATTACATAGATCAATAGATGCAATATACATTTGATAGATACAAATTACATAGATCAATAGATGCAATATACATTTGATAGAATTACATAGATCAATAGATGCAATATACATTTGATAGAATTACATAGATCAATAGATGCAATATACATTTGATAGATACGATTGATAGTTAGATAGATTTGATAGTTAAAGAGATAGATTTGATAGATATATAATTTCACAGACAGAGAATTACCCATGGTAAGGTTCCCAGAGGCAGTTGCGGCGCCAGGGGACGTGTATATGGCATGGATTTTAGGAACCAGGAGATGGAAAAAGATGCTTGGTCGGTCCTCCTGCTTCAAATTTGGGGCACTGCGCGTGCAATCTATTGTGCCACCAGATATGAGTGGTGTGTTAAGTAGTACTATTCTTAGCAGTTTAATACCTGTTACTCCTCCTATTGTGGGAGGTGTATATGGCATTGATTTTAGGAACCAGGAGATGGAAAAAGATGCTTGGTCGGTCCTCCTACTTCAAATTTGGCCGAAACACAAGTGGCTGTCACAAAACAGTCCGGCCACGAGATAGATTTGATAGATAGATACATAGATTACATAGATCAATAAATGCAATATACATTTGATAGATACGAATTAAATAGATCAATAGATGCAATATACATTTTAAAGATACGAATTAAATAGATCAATAGATGCAATATACATTTGATAGATACGAATTACATAGATCAATAGATGCAATATACATTTGATAGATACGAATTACATAGATCAATAGATGCAATATACATTTGATAGATACGATTGATAGTTAGATAGATTTGATAGATAAAGAGATAGATTTGATAGATATATAATTTCACAGACAGAGAATTACAAGACGTGCAGTCTGGGACCCATGGTAATTAGTGATGTCCCGAACTGTTCACCCGCGAACGGTTCACAGCGAACATAGCTTGTTCGCGTTTGTGGGCGAACACATGGCGATGTTCGATCCGCCCCTATGTGTCATCATTGAGGAAACGTTGACCCTGCATGTCACAGCCGTCTCACACATTAGAGCCAATCAACATCAGACACTCCCTCACAGACCCTCCCAGCTACTCGGAATCCGCCATTTTAGACTCATAACGACCTTGCTTTCTTAATGAGAGGACGTGTTGTGTTTTTGCTCCTGACATTAATAGGAAAAACATAGCTAGACTAGTGTATTTAGTGTCCACTACAGTCCAGAAGGACTCCACTCATCTCTGCTGCAAGCACAGCACCCCAAAAGCCCTTTTTAGGGCTATATTTCGTGCCTTTTTTTTTTTTGTATTTTTTTTATTAGCATTTGCCTGGCTTTCAGCCTGTGTGTTTAAGGCTCACAGCATATGCTGTGATTACTGCCACCACTGATATCTCCCTAACAACATTAGTTTAAATTTAACTAACCAAAAATTTTAATTATTTTGCTAGTGTATTTTTTTTCATTTTCTATCAGGCCTGTGTCACACAGCATATACTCTGGTTCATTGCTCTGTGCCAGCCACCAGTGTTATTATCCGTTTATAACATTAATTTAATTTTTTTTATTTAAATCATTTTTCTAGTGTAATCTAATTACATTTACTATCAGGCCTGTGTCTGTCAGGCTCACTCAGCATTAATATACCTCATTTTTTTCAGTCTTTTGGTTAATTGGTCTGTGCCAGGCAGCCACCCACCACTCATATCTTATTCACCTTAATTTAAATATAAAAAAATTAAAAATTTAAATTTGTTTTTAAATCATTATGCTAGTGTTATCTAATTTTATTTTCTATCAGGCCTGTGTCTAACTGTCTATCTGACTTAAACAGCATACTGTTGTTAATTGCTGCCCTACGTAGCAGCCAGCCAGTGCGACCACTCATATGTGCATTGCACTTCTTAACATAATTTTAATATTAAAATCTAAAATTTTCAAATATTTTGCTAGTGTAATCTAACTTAATTTTCTATCAGGCCTGTGTTTTTGTCACTTACACAGCATACTGTGTTAAATTGCTGCCCTACCTACCATCCACGACTCATATCTGGCAGCCTGTGTGCCAGGCACAACTAGCCAATTAGTGCCACCAATCCTAGTTTTTGTAAAAGTATTGTTAATCTTTAAAATTCCAAATTGATCGCTTGTGATTCCTCACGCCTAGATTTAGAGTTCTGCGGCCAAAGGGGTGCATTAGCTACGCATGCTTTTTTCTGGCCGCACCTTTTAAATACCGCTGGTATTTAGAGTTCACAGAATGGCTGAGTTTTCAGTGCGTTAGGCTCCAAAAAGGGAGCGTAGAGCATAATTTAACGCCACTGCAACTCTCGATACCAGCGGTGCTTACGGACGCGGCCAGCTTTAAAAACGTGCTCGTGCACGATTCCCCCATAGAAAACAATGGGGCTGTTTGAGCTGAAAAAAACCTAACACCTGCAAAAAAGCCGCGTTCAGCTCCTAATGCAGCCCCATTGTTTTCTATGGGGAAACACTTCCGACGTCTGCACATAACACCCTAACATGTACCCTGAGTCTACACACCCCTAACCTTACACTTATTAACCCCTAATCTGCCTCCCCCGCTATCGCTGACACCTGCATATTTTTTTAACCCCTAATCTGCCGCTCCGTAAACCGCCGCTACTTACATTATCCCTATGTACCCCTAATCTGCTGCCCCTAACACCGCCGACCCCTATATTATATTAATTAACCCCTAATCTGCCCCCCACAACGTCGCCTCCACCTGCCTAAACTTATTAACCCCTAATCTGTCGACCGTACCGCGTCACTATTATAATAAAGTTATTAACCCCTAATCCGCCTCACTCCCGCCTCAATAACCCTATAATAAATAGTATTAACCCCTAATCTGCCCTCCCTAACATCGCCGGCACCTAACTTCAAACATTAACCCCTAATCTGCCGACTGTAGCTCACTGCTATTCTAATAAATGTATTAACCCCTAAAGCTAATTCTAACCCTAACCCTAACACCCCCCTAAGTTAAATATAATTTTTATCTAACAAAATTAATTAACTATTATTAAATAACTTATTCCTATTTAAAGCTAAATACTTACCTGTAAAATAAACCCTAATATAGCTACAATATAAATTATAATTATATTGTAGCTATTTTAGGATTAATATTTATTTTACAGGCAACTTTGTAATTATATTAACCAGGTACAATAGCTATTAAATAGTTAATAACTATTTAATAGTTACCTAGTTAAAATAATTACAAAATTACCTGTAAAATAAATCCTAACCTAAGTTACAATTAAACCTAACACTACACTATCAATAAATTATTTAAATACAATATCTACAAATAACTACAATTAAATAAACTAACTAAAGTACAAAAAATAAAAAAGAACTAAGTTACAAAAAAATAAAAAAATATTTACAAACATTAGAAAAATATTACAACAATTTTAAAGTAATTACACCTACTCTAAGCCCCCTAATAAAATAACAAAGCCCCCAAAATAAAAAAATGCCCTACCCTATTCTAAATTAAAAAAGTTCAAAGCTCTTTTACCTTACCAGCCCTGAACAGGGCCCTTTGCGGGGCATGCTCCAAAGAATTCAGCTCTTTTGCCTGTAAAAAAAACACATACAATACCCCCGCCCAACATTACAACCCACCACCCACATACCCCTAATCTAACCCAAACCCCCCTTAAATAAACCTAACACTAAGCCCCTGAAGATCTTCCTACCTTATCTTCACCATACCAGGTTCTCCGATCCGTCCTCCGAAGTCTTGATCCAAGCCTCGGAAGTGTTGATCCAAGCCCAAGCGGGGGCTGAAGAGTGACGTCCATCCTCGGGCTGAAGTTTGGATCCAAGTGGCGGCTGAAGAACTCCATCATCGGGCTGAAGTCGGAAGTCCATCATCGGGATGAAGTCTTCTATCAAGCCGCATCTTCAATCTTCTTTCTTCTGGAGCGGAGCCATCTTCTTTCCAACCGACGCGGATCCAACCTCTTCAACCGACGCCTACTCGCCGAATGACGGTTCCTTTAAATGACGTCATCCAAGATGGCGTCCCTCGAATTCCGATTGGCTGATAGGATTCTATCAGCCAATCGGAATTAAGGTAGGAAAATTCTGATTGGCTGATGGAATTAGCCAATCAGAATCAAGTTCAATCCGATTGGCTGATCCAATCAGCCAATCAAATTGAGCTTGCATTCTATTGGCTGATCGGAACAGCCAATAGAATGCGAGCTCAATCTGATTGGCTGATTGGATCAGCCAATCGGATTGAACTTGATTCTGATTGGCTGATTCCATCAGCCAATCAGAATATTCCTACCTTAATTCCGATTGGCTGAGAGAATCCTATCAGCCAATCGGAATTCGAGGGACGCCATCTTGGATGACGTCATTTAAAGGAACCGTCATTCGGCGAGTAGGCGTCGGTTGATGAGGTTGGATCCGCGTCGGTTGGAAAGAAGATGGCTCCGCTCTGCTCCAGAAGAAAGAAGATTGAAGATGCGGCTTGATAGAAGACTTCATCCCGATGATGGACTTCCGACTTCAGCCCGATGATGGCGTTCTTCAGCCGCCGCTTGGATCCAGACTTCAGCCCGAGGATGGACGTCACTCTTCAGCCCCCCGCTTGGGCTTGGATCAACACTTCCGAGGCTTGGATCAAGACTTCCGAGGACGGATCGGAGAACCTGGTATGGTGAATATAAGGTAGGAAGATCTTCAGGGGCTTAGTGTTAGGTTTATTTAAGGGGGGTTTGGGTTGGATTAGGGGTATGTTGGTGGTGGGTTGTAATGTTGGAGAGGGTATTGTATGTTTTTTTTACAGGCAAAAGAGCTGAATTCTTTGGGGCATGCCCCACAAAGGGCCCTGTTCAGGGCTGGTAAGGTAAAAAAGCTTTGAACTTTTTTAATTTAGAATAGGGTAGGGCATTTTTTTATTTTGGGGGGCTTTGTTATTTTATTAGGGGGCTTAGAGTAGGTGTAATTAGTTTAAAATTGTTGTAATATTTTTCTAATGTTTGTAAATATTTTTTTATTTTTTGTAACTTAGTTCTTTTTTATTTTTTGTACTTTAGTTAGTTTATTTCATTGTATTTATTTGTAGATATTGTATTTAATTAATTTATTGATAGTGTAGTGTTAGGTTTAATTGTAGATAATTGTAGGTATTTTATTTAATTAATTTATTGATCGTGTAGTGTTAGGTTTAATTGTAACTTAGGTTAGGATTTATTTTACAGGTAATTTTGTAATTATTTTAACTATTTTAGCTATTAAATAGTTCTTAACTATTTAATAGCTATTGTACCTGGTTAAAACAAATACAAAGTTACCTGTAAAATAAATTTAAATCCTAAAATAGCTATAATATAATTATAATTTATATTGTAGCTATATTAAGGTTTATTTTACAGGTAAGTATTTAGCTTTAAATAGGAATAATTTATTTAATAAGAGTTAATTTATTTCGTTAGATTTACATTATATTTAACTTAGGGGGGGTGTTAGTGTTAGGGTTAGATTTAGCTTTAGGGGTTAATCCATTTATTACAGTAGCGGCGAGATTCGGTCGGCAGATTAGGGGTTAATAATTGAAGTTAGGTGTCGGCGATGTTAGGGAGGGCTGATTAGGGGTTAATACTATTTATTATAGGGTTATTGAGGCGGGAGTCAGGCGGATTAGGGGTTAATAACTTTATTATAGTAGCGGTGCGGTCTGCTCTGCAGATTAGGGGTTAATAAGTGTAGGGGGGCAGATTAGGGGTTAATAAATATAATATAGGGGTCGGCGGTGTTAGGGGCAGCAGATTATGGGTACATAATGATAACGTAGGTGGCGGCGCTTTGCGGTCGGCAGATTAGGGGTTAATTATTGTAGGTAGCTGGCGGCGACGTTGTGGGGGGCAGGTTAGGGGTTAATAAATATAATATAGGGGTTGGCGGTGTTAGGGGCAGCAGATTAGGGGTACATAAGTATAACGTAGGTGGCGGTCGGCAGATTAGGGGTTAAAAAAATTTAATAGAGTGGCGGCGGTGTGGGGGGGCCTCGGTTTAGGGGTACATAGGTAGTTTATGGGTGTTAGTGTACTTTAGAGCACAGTAGTTAAGAGCTTTATAAGCCGGCGTTAGCCCAGAAAGCTCTTAACTACTGACTTTTTTCTGCGGCTGAAGTTTTGTCGTTAGAATTCTAACGCTCACTTCAGCCACGACTCTAAATACCGGTGTTAGAAAGATCCCATTGAAAAGATAGGATACGCAAATGACATAAGGGGATCTGCGGAATGGAAAAGTCGCGGCTGCAAAGTGAGCGTTAGACCCTTTAATGACTGACTCTAAATACCAGCGGTAGCCCAAAACCAGCGTTAGGAGCCTCTAACGCTGGTTTTCACGGCTACCGCCAAACTCTAAATCTAGGCCTCAGTTTGTTCTTTTTTTTTTTTTTTTTTTTAAATCATCTTTATTAAACTCCAACAGATTTATACATTTTCGATAATTTCCAAAACAAAGAATAAACCGTCAAAGAAACATCAGCAAGCAAAGAAAGAAAAAGAGAAAAAATAAAGAAAAAATAAAAAAAGAAATAGAATAAGAATACTATGATTTAAATTCCATTCTGTCAATCCTAAATGATTATAATTTCTCTGATGGAGTATATTTTATCCCCATTTTTTCCCCCTCCCTCCCCTCCCCCCAACAAAAACATCAATATCAGTATCACAACTATGGCCAGGAACAGGGCCAGAAGCAATCTTCCCCTCTCCCCCCACCCCCCCCCTCCTCTGAGCATATATCGTCATCCCTGGAGAGTTACATTGTGAGTCCTGTCTTGTAGATAAGATCCTAAGCTATCTCAGGTGATGATAATATCAACGTGTTCAAGGTTAGTCTTGCGAGGGGGAAAAAGAAAGAAAAGAAGAGAAAAAAAAAAAAAAAAAAAGGGGTATATATATTTATATATAAAGATAAAAAGAACAAAAAGATTCTCCTGTATCGTACCAGGAGAAAGAGAAAAGATAATGTGTCTTGCTTTTACCATAATCCCAGAAGTACCAGTTCTGAGTTTTGAAAAGGAAATATTACTTGATCAATTTCTGGTGGTGTAAGGGATTTAATAAATGGTGCCCACTTATTAAAGAAGGACTGAATATCCGATTCCTTATCAATATTGTTGTCTCGCTGCTCTATAATGCATTGCTTTTTAAGAAAATTTTTAATCTCTGGTACTGTTGGTAAGTTTCTTAACTTCCACTTCTTGAAGATTAAATACCTAACTGCCAAAATAATTATGGTAATTAACTTTCCATTAGGGCTATATTCTTCTGGATTATTTAAACAGAATATGACCTGAAGCAGTGAAAGACCCAGAGGGGAGATTTTAAGTGACGTTCTTGCCCAGAATTCAACTTTATACCAGCATTGTCTAATCAGTGGACAATCCCAGATCATGTGTCTCAAGTCTGCGGCCTCCATGTAACACTTAGGGCATTTGTCAAAATTTAGATTATTGAACTTAAATGCTTTCTCAGGGGTATAATAATATTTATGTAAAAGTTTTAGATGAGCCTCTCTCCAGGTGGCTGAGATTGTGGCCTGAGATACTCTACTAATAGAGGTTTTTATGAGTTGGCTGTCAATGTGCTCTTGTGGCAAGACCAAGCTCCAAGCTTGGGTTAGTTTTCCAAGGAGATGTTCCCCTTTGCCTTCCCCCAGTAGATGGTAGCATGGGGTAATTGACATTAACCCGCTCCTTACCAGAGTCAGCCAGAGCTCCAGCCTACCCAGGTCACATCGCCAGTTAATTGGTCTCATAGTATCTGTGATGTAGTGCCTTACCTGTAGATAGGCAAAGAAATCCTTGTTTGAAAGATTAAAGTTAGTTTTAAGTTCATCAAATGCTATAATACATTTTCTCTCTTGATCCACGAATTGTATAAGTCTGTTTAATCCTGATACGTGCCAATGTTTAAACACCGCTGAGTCTATGCCTGCCTGAAATTTAGGATTACCTATTAACGGTAAATATTGAGATATCTGACAGTTAAAATCAAGGATCTTTCCTATTTTCTTCCAGGCCCTCAGGGGATTTGAGAACATTTTAAGTGCTCTAATATTAACTGGCCACTCTTTAAGTTCACAATGTAGGAGAGCTATAGGTGTGTATGGATAGCAAATTTTCTCTTCTAATTTGTTGTTCAGGACATAGTCTCTGGAACAGATCCAATCCGCCGTTATTCGAGCTAAGAATGCCAGATTATAAAACTTTATGTCTGGCAATGCAAAGCCTCCACAAGCTTTAGAGGATGACAATTTGGTCAAGGAGATTCTGGGTCTTACTTTTTGCCAAATGAACCTCCGAAGTAAGCTATTAATTACTCGTATGTCCCTGTCCAAAAGCATTATCGCCGTGTTCTGTAGAACATATAACAGTTTTGGAAAGAGGACCATCTTAAAAAGTGCTATCCGTCCAGAAATGGAGAGTGGCAAACTCTCCCAGTTTCTGAGCTTTTCCCTGAATATTGATATAATTGGTAGGATGTTAAGCTTATAAAGATCTTTGGGATCACTCGGGATGTGGATACCCAAATATTTAAATGAGTCTTTTACTAATCGGAAGGGAATATTACTGGAAGAGGAACTGTTTTTTTTAAGCCAGAGTAATTCTGACTTTGTAGTATTTACTTTATATCCAGAAAAGGACCCAAATTGATCAATGATTTGTAGTAATTTAGGAAGATTTTTTTTACTGTTTGATAGATATATAAGAATGTCATCTGCATATAGGGCTAACTTTATTTCATAATCCTGTATTTTAATACCTTCTAATTGTTGCCTGATCGCAGTTGCCAAAGGTTCAATGCAGATGTTGAAGAGGAGAGGAGAGAGGGGGCAGCCCTGACGGGTCCCCCTACCCAGTACTATCTGGGATGACAACAAGTTATTTACGATTAGCCTTGTATAAGGCTGTTTATAAAGATTTTTGATAAAGTGAAGGAAACTACCTGTGAAGCCAAACTTCACTAATGAAGTGAGAAGATGGTCGTAGTGAACGGAATCGAAGGCCTTCTCGGCATCAACCGAGATGACCGCGAGATCTGGTGGGGTCCTTCCCCCTCTTCTCCCCTCCTCCCCAACATTAAAAAGATATTCTGATGTTACCAAGATCTCTCTAATTTTTGCTGCAGAATTTCGAGCATTTAAGAAACCAGCTTGGTCTTTATGAATGATGCCACCTAGTATTTTTTGTAACCTTTGAGCAATGATTGATGTGAAAATCTTGTAATCAGAATTTAATAGAGCAATTGGTCTATAAGACCCCCTTGAAGTTGGATCCTTTCCACTTTTAAGTATTAGGGTTGTGTAGGAGGATGTAAAAAGTTTTGTCATCTCTTCTCCCTTAATATAGATAGAATTATAATATTTACAAAGATGGGTTGATATTTCAGAAGATAGTATTTTGTATAGCTTATTGGGTAACCCATCTGGCCCAGGAGTTTTGTTCAGAGCAAGGTCAGAAATTGTTTTTTTAATTTCTTCCTCTGTGATTTGCATATTGATAGCTTCGGCTATGTCAATAGATAGCTTGGGGATTGATATTTTGCTCCAAAAGTCCTCTGCTCGAGGTGAATCTGAGTATCTGGATGAATAGAGTTCCTGATAATATTTTTCCATTTCTTGCGCTATTTCTTCATGCTTAAATACTTCCTTCCCTTCTAGCACCAGTTTTTCGATTAGCGAAGATTTTTTCTCGCTTTTGACCAGTCTAGCTAGGAGTTTCCCAGATTTATTGCCATATTTATATAATTTGGACTGTAGTTTTAGTTCATTCTGGGTTTCTCTGTATAGCAAAAAATCGTCTTTATTGCTTTTTGCTCTGATATACTTGGTCCAATTTGCAGGGTTAGAGTCAAGAAGGAATCTATTATATGCGTTTATAACTGCATGCGTTAATTCCTTATCTCTTTGTTGCCTTTTTTTATTTAATATGGCCATATACGCTATAATTTCACCTCTTATTACAGCCTTTGCTGCCTCCCAATATATGGCAGGACGATCTCTATAATCTGAGTTGCAGAGGTCGTAGTCATTAAATTTAGCTCTTAGCCAGTTCTTGAATTTCATGTCTGATGCTAAGTGAGAGGGGAAGAAGAAGCGATTTAACTTGAACTTAGGCTGTTTATCTTGGAGATCTAAAGATATTGGCCCATGATCAGATATACATATAGGAAGGATTTTTGCCTTAACCTCGAATGTGCAGAGTCTTTCGTCTATCAAAAAGAGATCGATCCTTGATAATGTTTTATGGGCTTTAGATAGGCAAGAATATTCTCTAACATCGGGATTTTGCATCCTCCATATGTCCCTAACACCTAAGTTTTGCATAAGCCTAGTGAAAATTTTAGATTCCAAGTTGTCTTTTTTATGTTTTTTCTGTTTTGTGTTTTGTCTCAGCCTGTCAAGTGGACACTGTGGAGCCATGTTGAAATCTCCTGCGAGAATAAGGTTACCCTCTAGTACAGAGAGTATCTCTGTCTGTAATTGATTCCAGAACTCTGGATCAAGAGTGTTAGGTGCATAAACATTACACATTGTGAACACACGATTATCAATTTTTATTTTTAAAATCACTGATCTCCCCTCTGGGTCTGTCCCAACATGCAGAATTTCTGAATTGATCTTTTTCCCCACCAAGATGGCTACCCCTCTCTTTCTCCCCTGTCCTGAAGTGGCGAACACTTCCTTAACCCATGATGTTTTTAACTTCAATACTTCTTCTAGGGTAAGATGCGTTTCCTGGAGGAAAGCTATTTCTGTATTCATTTTCCTTAAATGAGAAATGATTGACTTCCTCTTTATAGGAGTGGTGATACCTCCTACGTTCCAAGATACTATTTTAAAATTAAGCATTTAATTTAGTAAATAGATACATGAAATTGGTACTAAGGAGAAAAAAAAAAAAAAAGAAAAAAAGAAACCCCCCGCAAGACACCTACGCTATTTTGAACTAGTTCCGCTGTCAGCATTACCTTAAAAAAAAAAAAAAGGTAAAAACAATGACAGTGAATCCTTGATATCTGTTCGGTTTACTCACTAGAGCTTAATTGATTTAAGAATCTTTCTGCCTCTTGTGCACCTTCAAAAAGGTGAGTTCCTCCTCTGGCAAAAACTTTAAGTTTAGATGGGTACATAATTAAGGCCTGATAACCCTGCTGAATAAATTTAGAGCAGATTGGAGCAATATTTCTTCTCCTCGCTGACGTCTCTGCTGAATAGTCTTGAAATAGGAGAATCTTGTTCTCTTTAAACATGATGGGCTGATTTTTACGAAAATGTTGGAGAAGGGTTACCTTATCAGTGAAATTGAGCAATTTAGCTATTACTGGCCTAGGTCTATTATTGCCCCTATTATCAACCTGCATCCTCCCTATTCTATGGGCCCTTTCTACCACTATTTGAGCATTGCTAGGAGGGATTTTAAGTAACTGTACTAAAGTATCTGTGATAAATAAATTTAGATTCTCAGGCTGTTTCCCCTCAGGTATGCCAATAATGCGGATGTTATTCCTTCTGGCCCTATTTTCTAAGTCTTCAATTTTGGTTTGCATTTTGGACAGACTAGTTGCGGTGGCATCTATGCTTGCACTATGAGTAAGTGTGAGATCCTCAAGATCAGAGACCCTTTGTTCCACTTCACTAATCCTGTTAGTGAAGTGTCTCAGTTCTTGCGATAGTGATACAATTTCTTGTTTGATCTCTGCCCTAAGGACATCAAATTTAGGATTTAGAGCTTCTGCAATGTTTGTCACCAGGGCCTGCATGTTAAATGTTTCGCTTAAGTGTAAGGGATTGGTAGGGGTTGATTGTTCCTCTGTGGATAGCTCTGTACTATTTTTATTTCTTCTATCTCTTGCTTTAGCTGTCATGGCTGGTGGGGGAGTCCGGGAGTGGCTGTGGAGGAATTTGTCCATAAGACGTGATAATAGTGTGAGTGATGATCAATTAATAACTTATGCTGTGCTGCAAAACATTCGTGATTTTATTGGAAGGGGTAGGGATGTGAGGGACAAGTGAGTGAGGGGGTTTAGGGGAGGGAGTGAGGAAAGTGAAGGATGGGGGAAAAAAAAAAAAAAAAAAAAAGGGGGGGATTTATATGTTAGCACCCTTGGTTTTAGTGAAGTGATGTGTGTGGCTTCCTATAATTAAGGGTCCCCATACCAGTCAGAGAGCCTATGGCGTGTAGCTTAGAGACAAGAGAACCAAACCCTTCTCTAAGAGTTAAATAATTCTCTACTGGTCCCTGATTAAATTAGGTCCAGTTACTAAGCAAAAAAAAAAAAGAAAAAAGAACTCAGGTTTACTTTAATATCATTAGGTTCCCCTAATCAAAGTGAGTAGGTATAGATTATAGTTCTCTTATTTTTTTTGTTGTATTAGACCTTTCTTACCTTTACAGCTAAAATCTAATATTACTGGGCATTTAGATATATTTTAAGTGAAGGGAAACCTATGTCCTGGTTTTTCAAATCTCTGAGTGTGAGATTAGGCCAATTAATCTTGGGACAGCGTATCTGCCTAGACAACAAAATCAAATTACTCGTGTGCCACAAGAGAAACACAGTTAGAAGAAATTGTTAGTTGCAGAGAAGAAGGAAAAAAAAAAGAAGAAAGAAAGAGTAACTTAAATCCTAAACAATAAGAACAGAATATGCGGTGTGTTAAATTTTCCTTAAAGCTTATAAATTTAAGGTATGCATTTAAACAATATGTTAGGAGATGAAATGTCCAGCAGTTAGGTTGTTATTCTGCGAGCAAGATAAGCATAAATGTCCATATTAGTTTAATAGCAGATTTTTCGTGGTGAAAGCAGCTGTTAATCTGTCAGCCAGAAAATAAGCAATCAACGTTAGTAGCATGTTCATTAGATGTAAAGCAACTAACTCTTTCCTCTTCCCTTCTCCTTTCCTCCTCCTCTCCCCCTATTCTTTTAGCCTTTACCAGAGTTCAAGCCGATGTTAGTAAAGTTTACAGATAGTCTGGGAGATAGAGCTCTTATTTAGGTGGACCGTGATCCGCTGTGGTCCGTCCAATTCAGTGCAATGTGAGTAATATAGGGCTGCTCAGCCCTTCCCCTCCTTTCCCTTCCTTTCCTCTTCTGTCCCCTTTTACCTTCCCCCTTTTATGACTTTGGTAAGGAAATGCTTGATATTAGTATTGGGAGAAGATTATGATATCCCTGTCTGCTCCCCCAACTTCACCCAGGCAGCCCATTCAGTTTAAGGTGCACAATGATAAGTCTTTAGGGGTGTATAGTTAACTCACCTCTCCTCGCCAGCTGTACCCCGTATTCTATCTTGCCCTGGAGGATGGGGTTCTTGAATATACGGTGAATGTCTCTCCTACCTGAGACCTGCAGATGCAGCTCCCGCAGCTTTAGGTGCCTCTGCCTTGTCTTGACCTCCGGCAGCTATTTATCTCTCCCTCCCTCACGCAGCAGCGGTGGGAGAGAGGGAAGAGAAACAAGAGGCAGGCTTCCTACGTGCAGGGGCTTTTTCCTTCGTTCCTAGCCCTCCAGATAGCGCTTACTCCAGTCCCTCTCACGCAGCACCGGTGGGAGAGGGATGGGGTGATCTGCGCTGCAGCCAAGGATCCAACGAGGAGTCTCAAGGGGAGGGCCACCTCAGGGAGACATGTAGGATTCAGTATCACTCCGCAGTGTGAGTTCCGTGATGCCGGGCACGCTGGCGGGAGGGGTGAGAAAGAGTTCAGCCACAGCGGTGGGTGGGCCCGTCTGTACTGACTTTGATGCAGTTGGTCCTCTGTTGGATTAGGGCCCAGCCGCGCCTCTGCTCAGTTCGTGGCGGAAAGGGGGAGAGCAGTGTGTAATGGATAGACGCAGTCCGGAGAGCTTGCTGATAGGAAATGAGGTACGTGCTGCAACAGATGCGGCCTCAGTTGTTGCCGTCTAATGTTAAATTCTGTCCTTAGCTGGGCAGAGGAGCAAAAGGGATCTTCCAAGGTAAAGGGGTTTCTCCTGGGTTATTTTCTATGCCTTTTGAAGAGGTAGTGGGGGCTTAAGTTTACCCGGCAAATTGTGTCTTTTATTCAGAGCAGTTGGTTAAGAGTGCTGGGTAAGCCAGTTGGCCTCGATTCGTCTGTTTGGGGGGATATCACCTCCCTTCTTGCAATAACAGCGGGATGGAGTTTATCGCTGTTCAGGTTCAGGTGCGTTGTCTTGGCTAACCCGTTAGCTATCCCCTGGACTGGGGTATGGCGCGAAAACAACCGCCAGCAGCTGTAGGGCTGAAGCAGGTAGCTCAGCAGGTAGCTCAGCAGGTAGCTCAGCAGCACGTGCTTGCTCCTCCTCCTCCACCGGAACCCCTAGGGTATATCTAGGCCTCAGTTTGCTCGTGCCATTGAATTGCACTTTCCTACTGCCTGCCAGCGTGTTTTCCATGCCCAACTAGCCAATTTGTGGAACCAATCATAATTCTTGTAACAGTATATAAAAATCATACGGCTAGATTTAGAGTTTTGTCGGTAAGGACCCGCGTAGCTAACGCCGGCTTTTTTCTGGCCGCACCATAAAAATAACTCTGGTATTGAGAGTCCACATAAAGGCTGCGTTAGGCTCCAAAAAAGGAGCGTAGAGCATATTTAACGCAACTTCAACTCTCGATACCAGAGTTGCTTGCGCAAGCGGCCAGCCTCAAAAACGTGCTCGTGCACGATTCCCCCATAGGAAACAATGGGGCTGTTTGAGCTGAAAAAAAAACCTAACACCTGCAAAAAAGCCGCGTTCAGCTCCTAACGCAGCCCCATTGTTTGCTATGCGTAAACACTTCCTACTTCTGCACCTAACACTCTAACATGTACCCCGAGTCTAAACACCCCTAAGCTTACACTTATTAACCCCTATTCTGCCGCCCCCGCTATCGCTGACCCCTGCATATTATTATTAACCCCTAATCTACCGCTCCGGACACCGTCGCTACTTACATTATCCCTATGTACCCCTAATCTGCTGCCCTAACATCGCCGACCCCTATATTATATTTATTAACCCCTAATCTGCCCCCCACAACATCGCCTCCACCTGCCTACACTTATTAACCCCTAATCTGCCGAGCGGACCTGAGTGCTACTATAATAAAGTTATTAACCCCTAATCCGCCTCACTAACCCTTTAATAAATAGTATTAACCCCTAATCTGCCCTCCCTAACATCGCCGACACCTAACTTCAATTATTAACCCCTAATCTGCCGACCAGAGCTCACCGCTATTCTAATATGTATTAACCCCTAAAGCTAAGTCTAACCCTAACACTAACACCCCCCTAAGTTAAATATAATTTACATCTAACGAAATTAATTAACTCTTATTAAATAAATTATTCCTATTTAAAGCTAAATACTTACCTGTAAAATAAATCCTAATATAGCTACAATATAAATTATAATTACATTGTAGCTATTTTAGGATTAATATTTATTTTACAGGTAAGTTTGTAATTATTTTAACCAGGTACAATAGCTATTAAATAGTTAAGAACTATTTAATAGTTACCTAGTTAAAATAATTAAAAAATTACCTGTCAAAAAAATCCTAACCTAAGTTACAATTAAACCTAACACTATACTATCATTAAATTAATTAAATAAAATACCTACAATTACCTACAATTAAACCTAACACTACACTATCAATACATTAATTAAATACAATACCTACAAATAACTACAATGAAATAAACTAACTAAAGTACAAAAAATAAAAAAGAACTAAGTCACAAAAAATAAAAAAAATCTACAAACATAAGAAAAATATTACAACAATTTTAAACTAATTACACCTACTCTAAGCCCCCTAATAAAACAACAAAGCCCCCCAAAATAAAAAATGCCCTACCCTATTCTAAATTACTAAAGTTCAAAGCTCTTTTACCTTACCAGCCCTGAACAGGGCCCTTTGCGGGGCATGCCCCAAGAAGTTCAGCTCTTTTGCCTGTAAAAAAAACATACAATACCCCCCCCAACATTACAACCCACCACCCACATACCCCTAATCTAACCCAAACCCCCCTTAAATAAACCTAACACTAAGCCCCTGAAGATCTTCCTACCTTGTCTTCACTATTTATTATAGGGTTAGTGAGGCGGATTAGGGGTTAATAACTTTATTATAGTAGCGCTCAGGTCCGCTCGGCAGATTAGGGGTTAATAAGTGTAGACAGGTGGAGGCGACGTTGTGGGGGGCAGATTAGGGGTTAATAAATATAATATAGGGGTCGGCGGTGTTAGGGGCAGTAGATTAGGGGTACATAAGGATAACGTAGGTGGCGGCGCTTTGCGGTCGGCAGATTAGGGGTTAATAAGTGTAGGTAGCTGGCGGCGACATTGTGGGGGGGCAGGTTAGGGGTTACTAAATATAATATAGGGGTTGGCGGTGTTAGGGGCAGCAGATTAGGGGTACATAAGGATAACGTAGTTGGCGGTCGGCAGATTAGGGGTTAAAAAAATTTAATCGAGTGGCGGCGATGTGGGGGGACCTCAGTTTAGGAGTACATAGGTAGTTTATGGGTGTTAGTGTACTTTAGAGTACAGTAGTTAAGAGCTTTATGAACCGGCGTTAGCCCAGAAAGCTCTTAACTACTGACTTTTTTCCTGCGGCTGGAGTTTTGTCGATAGAGTTCTAACGCTCACTTCAGCCACGACTCTAAATACCGGAGTTAGAAAAATCCCATTGAAAAGATAGGATACGCAATTTACGTAAGGGGATCTGCGGTATGGAAAAGTCGCGGCTGAAAAGTGAGCGTTAGACCCTTTTTTGACTGACTCCAAATACCAGAGTTAGCCTAAAACCAGCGTTAGGAGCCTCTAACGCTGGTTTTCACGGCTAACGCCAAACTCCAAATCTAGGCCATAATTTTTTGGACTGCAAATATTCAGTCTCCTAGTGCCATTGAATTGCATTTACCACCTGCCTGCCAGCCTTTTGTGCCAGGCCGTCTTGCCAACTATTTACACCAATCATAATTGTTGTCACAGTATAGTTACTAATTAAAATTAAAAAAATGTTGATTGTTGATCTTAATCCTCAGTTTGCTTGTGCCATTGAATTGCACTTTCCTCCTGCCTTGCAGCCTGCTGTGTGCCAAGCCCACCTAGCCAATTATTGCCAGCAATCATATTTCTTTCAACAGTATTGCAAAAATTGTCAATCATTACTGTTTTGACTGTTAGTATTCAGTCTCCTAGTGTCCTTGAATTGCATTTACCTCCTGCCTGCCAGCCTTTTGTGCCAGGCCGTCTTGCCAACTATTTACACCAATCATAATTGTTGTCACAGTATAGTTACTAATTAAATTTTTTTTTGATTGTTGATCTTAATCCTCAGTTTGCTCGTGCCATTGAATTGCACTTTTCTCCTGCCTGCCAGACTGTGTGCCAGCTATCCAATTAGTGCCAGCAATCATATTTCTTTTAACAGTATTGGAAAAATTTTCAATCATCACTGTTTTGACTGTCAATCTGCAGTCTACTAGTGCCCTTGAATTGCATTTTCCTCCTGCCTGCCTGCCTGTGTGCCAGTCCCAACTAGCCAATTAGTGCCAAAAATCATATTTATTGTAACAGTATAGGAATTTTTGTTAATCATAACCGTTTTGACTGTGATTCTTCAGTCTCCTAGTGCCATTGAATTGCAGTTTCCTTTCTCCCAGCGTGTGTGCCAGACATGCCCATTTGCCAACTAGTGCCAAACAATCATATTTGTTGTCACAGTACTTTTAATATTTTAAAAAATTAACAATTTGTGTAATAGTATTGTTAGTGTGCATTTTAAAAAAAATGACAGGCAGAGGCAGGCCACCCCGCAGGTTCTGTGGTCGTGGTCGTGGTGCTGTGATTCCTTTAGACCCTACAAATATGCACATTGTTCAGACGCTGGGTGCCAGGGGGGGACGCAAAAACTTCTGAGGAGGACCTAGTTGAATGGCTAACACAGGACACCCAATCTTCTTCAGCTTCCGCTGCTAGTCCACCTAACCTTGACGCACCATCTACGTCCAGCTGTGCTTTGGGCAGGTCTCAAGTGACCAGTGCCACTCCCCCGCCTGTCGCCACCACCAACACTAGCACCACAGCTGCTTCACTTGATCTGTCACAGGAGTTATTGACACATCATTTGGAAGAAATGAGTGATGCGCAACCATCATTGACAGAGGATGTAGATAATAGTGATCAGTCTCAGTCAGGCAACATTACCGACATGGAGGGATGATGATGATGATGATGATGTTGTACCCGCTGCTGCTTCCTTTCTTGATGTGTCAGATACAAGTGAAGCAGTTGATGATGATGTGTCGGTGGATGTCACGTGGGTGCCTGCTAGAAGAGAAGAAGAAGAGGGGGAAAGTTCAGATGGGGAGACAGAGAGGAGGAGGAGGAGACGATTTGGAAGCATGGGGAGGTCATCTCAAGGAGCTAGTGGCACAGTCAGACAGCATGCATCGGCACCCGGGGTCAGCCAGACAGCACGCCGACGCCCATCAACGCATGCTGTTGCCACCACCAGAATGCCGTCATCACAGAGCTCAGCAGTGTGGCATTTTTTTGTGTGTCTGCCTCTGACAACAGCGATGCCATTTGCAACCTGTGCCAAAAGAAACGGAGTCGTGGGAAGTCCAACAGCCACCTAGGTACAACTGCTTTGCGAAGGCACATGGTCTCCCATCACAAAGGCCGATGGGAAGAACACATGAGTAGAAGCAGCACACAAAGTTAAAGCCGCCCTCCTCCTCCTGCTCCAGCATCTTCAGCCACGTCAACCAGTGCTGTCCTCCTTGCCCCCTCTCAACCATCCTCCACTGAGTCTCTCTTACGCAGTGGTTCCTGGTCATCTGCCCACAGTCAGGTGTCTGTCAAGGACATGTTTGAGGGTAAGAAACCAATTTCTCAAAGTCACCCCCTTGCCCGGCGTCTGACAGCTGGCTTGTCTGAACTCTTAGCCCGCCAGCTTTTACCATACAAGCTGGTGGAGTCTGATGCTTTCAAAAAATTTGTATCTATTGGGACACCGCAGTGGAAGGTACCTGGCAGAAATTTCTTTTCACAAAAGGCAATCCCAAACCTGTATTCTATTGTGAGAAAGGAAGTTATGGCATGTCTGGCACACAGCATTGGGGCAAGGGTCCATATGACCACGGATAGCTGGTCTGCAAAGCATGGTCAGGGCAGGTATATCACCTACACTGCGCATTGGGTAAACCTGCTGACTTCTGACAAGCATGGAATGCGTGGCTCTGCAGAAGAGTTGGTGACACCGCCACGACTTGCAGGCAGGCCTGCTGCTACCTCCTCTACTCCTCCTACTCCATCCTCTTCCTCGGCTGAGTCCTCTTCAACTTCTGCGTCTTGCTCCACATCTATGGCACCCCCCCCAGCTCCCCAGGTACTATGCTACATCCCGGGTACGGCAGTGTCACGCCGCCTTGGGGTTGACTTGCCTGAAAGCGGAGAGTCACACCGCACCAGCACTCCTGACCGCCCTGAACGCACAGGTGGATCAGTGGCTGACTCCGCACCAACTGGAGATTGGCAAGGTTGTTTCTGACAATGGAAGTAATTTGGTGGCGGCATTGAAATTGGGCAAGCTGACACATGTGCCGTGCATGGCATATGTGTGTAATCTAATTGTACAACAATTTGTCCATAAGTACCCAGGCTTACAGGACGTCCTGAAGCAGGCCAGGAAGGTGTGTGGCCAAAGGTTGGATTGTAGTATTTGGTTAGGCTAATCATCATGGCCATGTAGACCATCACAGAGAGTCCTGGGGGTAACAGGGATGAGATGAAAGTGCTAAGAATAGTACTACTTGAAACAACCGAGTTAGCCATGGGTGTTAATCCAAGACTGCTTGTCTTTATTTTTGTTTTGTGTGCGGCTAATCATGCAGGCCATATAGAGCTGCCACCATTCGGTGTTGTATCAGCTATTTAACTAATAAGAACAGAACTACAAAAATACAACCAATGAAGGGCCTTATGAAGACTGAGCCAAGGTTGGATTGTAGTATTTGGTTAGGCTAATCATGATGGCCATGTAGACCACCACCGAGAGTCCTGGAAGTAACAGGGATGAGATGAAAGTGCTAAGAATAGTACTACTTGAAACAACAGAGTTAGCCATGGGTGTTAATGCAAGACCGCTTGCTTTATTTTTGTTTTGGGTGCGGCTAATCATGCCGGCCATATAGAGCTGCCACCATTCGGTGTTGTATCAGCTATAAAAATAATAAGAACTGTACTATCAAAATACAGCCAATGAAGGGCCTATGAAGACTGAGCAAAGGTTGGATTGTAGTATTTTGTTCGGCTAATCATGATGGCCATGTAGACCACCCGTAACAGGGATGAAAGTGCTAAGAATAGTACTAATTGAAACAACCGAGTTAGCCATTGGTGTTAGTCTAAGACCACTCGGCTTTTTTTGGGTTTGGGTGCAGCTAATCATGAATGCCAGATAGACCTGCCACCATTTGGTGTTGTAACAGGTATTAAACTGCAAAGAACAGTACTATTTAACACAACCTACTTACCATGGGTCCCAGAGCATATGCTTGGTTATTATATTTTGTAAGGGTAATCATGCAGGCCATATAGACCTCCACCGATAGGGTGAGTATGAGTAACAGCTATTAAAATGCTAAGGACATTACTAATTAACACAACATAGTTACCATGGGTCGCAGACCAAGAGCAGATGTCTTATTATTATATTTTGTATGGGTAATCATCCAGGCCGTATAGACCTCACCAAATAGGGGGAGTTACAGAGATTAAAGTGCTAAGAATGGTAGTACTTAAAACACAACCTAGTTAAAATGGGTACCAGACCGCATGTCTTATTATTATAGGGGGGGTAACAGGGATTAAAGTGCTAAGAAAAGTACTAATTAACACAAGCTAGTTATCATGGGTCCAACACCGTGTGTCTTGATGTTATACTTTGTCAGGGTAATCATGCAGGCCATATAGATGTCCCTTGATAGGGGGAGTAACAGGGATTACAGTTATAAGAATAGTACTACTTAAACACAACCTAATTAACATGGGTCCAAGACCAGATGTTTTATTATTATACTTTGTCAGTCTAATCATGCAGGCCATATAGAGCTCCAACAAAAGGGGGGGGGGGGGTAAGAGGGATTCAAGTGATAAGAAAAGTTTTACTTAACACAACAAAATTACCATGGGTCCCAGACCGCGTGTCTTGTTGTTATACTTTGTCAGGGTAATCATAACCGCCATATAGACCTCCACCAATAGGGGGAGTTACAGGGCTGAAAGTGCGAAGAATAGTAATACTTAACACAACCTAGTTGAGTCCAAGAACGCATGTTTAATTATTACAGGGAGTGCAGAATTATTAGGCAAGTTGTATTTTTGAGGATTAATTTTGTTATTGAACAACAACCATGTTCTCAATGAACCCAAAAAACTCATTAATATCAAAGCTGAATAGTTTTGGAAGTAGTTTTTAGTTTGTTTTTAGTTATAGCTATTTTAGGGAGATATCTGTGTGTGCAGGTGACTATTACTGTGCATAATTATTAGGCAACTTAACAAAAAACAAATATATACCCATTTCAATTATTTATTTTTACCAGTGAAACCAATATATCATCTCAACATTCACAAATATACATTTCTGACATTCAAAAACAAAACAAAAACAAATCAGTGACCAATATAGCCACCTTTCTTTGCAAGGACACTCAAAAGCCTGCCATCCATGGATTCTGTCAGTGTTTTGATCTGTTCACCATCAACATTGCGTGCAGCAGCAACCACAGCCTCCCAGACACTGTTCAGAGAGGTGTACTGTTTTCCCTCCTTGTAAATCTCACATTTGATGATGGACCACAGGTTCTCAATGGGGTTCAGATCAGGTGAACAAGGAGGCCATGTCATTAGATTTTCTTCTTTTATACCCTTTCTTGCCAGCCACGCTGTGGAGTACTTGGACGCGTGTGATGGAGCATTGTCCTGCATGAAAATCATGTTTTTCTTGAAGGATGCAGACTTCTTCCTGTACCACTGCTTGAAGAAGGTGTCTTCCAGAAACTGGCAGTAGGACTGGGAGTTGAGCTTGACTCCATCCTCAACCCGAAAAGGCCCCACAAGCTCATCTTTGATGATACCAGCCCAAACCAGTACTCCACCTCCACCTTGCTGGCGTCTGAGTCGGACTGGAGCTCTCTGCCCTTTACCAATCCAGCCACGGGCCCATCCATCTGGCCCATCAAGACTCACTCTCATTTCATCAGTCCATAAAACCATAGAAAAATCAGTCTTGAGATATTTCTTGGCCCAGTCTTGACGTTTCAGCTTGTGTGTCTTGTTCAGTGGTGGTCGTCTTTCAGCCTTTCTTACCTTGGCCATGTCTCTGAGTATTGCACACCTTGTGCTTTTGGGAACTCCAGTGATGTTGCAGCAGACCACATGTCTTATTGTTATACTCTGTCAGGGAAATTATATATATTTCAAATCAATTTATTTATATATCAAATCGATCGAACTATCAAACGTATCGATCAAATGTAGATTGCATCTATTGATCGATGTAATTCGTATCTATAAAATGTATATTACATATTTTGGTTGATGTCATTCGTATCTATAAAATGTATATTGCATCTTTGATTCGATAACATTCGTATCTATTAAATGTATATTGCATCTATTGATCGATGTAATTCGTATTGATCGAATGTATATTGCATCTATTGAGCTATGTACAGTGTATCGATCATATGTATATTGCATCGATTGAGCTATGTAATCTATGTATCTATCTATCAAATCTATCTATCTCGTGGTTGTGCAAGTGGAATGTTTGCGGTTGATTGCGGTGCGTAACACTTGGAGTTTGCTCTGTCACTGTGATGCGGCCGTAACCCTTACACTACCTTATAGATACGACATCATAACTGATGTTTTAAAGCACGTTATTGCAAACAATTTGGGAATGTTAGTTGATTTAGGCCCATTATGGGTTAAAAGCAGACTCTGCATAAAATATGTAATTTTCCATGGGAGTTTTGCCATGGATCCCTCTCCAGCATGCCACAGTCCAGGTGTTAGTACCCTTGAAACAACTTTTCCATCACTATTGTGGCCAGAAAGAGTCATTGTAGGTTTTAAAGTTCGCCTGCCTATTGAAGTCAATGGCGGTTCGCGACATCACTAATGGTAAGGTTCCCAGAGGCAGTTGCGGCACCAGGGGACGTGTATATGGCATGGATTTTAGGATCCGGGAGATGGAAAAAGATGCTTGGTCGGTCCTCCTGCTTCAAATTTGGGGCACTGCGCGTGCAATCTATTGTGCCACCAGATATGAGTGGTGTGTTAAGTTGTACTATTCTTAGCAGTTTAATACCTGTTACTCCCCCTATTGTGGGAGGTGTATATGGCATTGATTTTAGGAACCGGGAGATGGAAAAAGATGCTTGGTCGGTCCTCCTTCTTCAAATTTGGCCGAAACACAAGTGGCTGTCACAAAACAGTCTGGCCACGAGATAGATTTGATAGATAGATACATAGATTACATAGATCAATAGATGCAATATACATTTGATAGATACAAATTACATAGATCAATAGATGCAATATACATATGAAAGAAACGAATTACATAGATCAATAGATGCAATATACATTTGATAGATACGAATTACATAGATCAATAGATGCAATATACATATGATAGATACGAATTACATAGATCAATAGATGCAATATACATATGATAGATACGAATTACATAGATCAATAGATGCAATATACATATGATAGATACGAATTACATAGATCAATAGATGCAATATACATATGATAGATACGAATTACATAGATCAATAGATGCAATATAGATTTGATAGATACGAATTACATAGATCAATAGATGCAATATACATTTGATAGATACGAATTACATAGATCAATAGATGCAATATACATTTGATAGATACAAATTACATAGATCAATAGATGCAATATACATTTGATAGATACGAATTACATAGATCAATGGATGCAATATACATTTGATAGATACGAATTGCATAGATCAATAGATGCAATATACATTTGATAGATACGAATTACATAGATCAATAGATGCAATATACATTTGATAAATACGAATTACATAGATCAATAGATGCAATATACATTTGATAGATAGGATTGATAGTTAGATAGATTTGATAGATAAATAGATAGATTTGATAGATATATAATTTCCCAGACAGAGAATTACAAGACGTGCGGTCTGGGACCCATGGTAAGGTTACTTCCTTTTGCACAATCAAGTACAGGTTGGGGTCCAGGATTGCCTTTTGTGCAAAGAAATTGTGGCCGGGTACCTTCCACTGCGGTGTCCCCTATCAGGGGACGTGTATATGGCATGGATTTTAGGAACCGGGAGATGGAAAAAGATGCTTGGACACCCAGTACAGGTCGTTCTCCTTCAGCCTTTTTATACGAGGGTCCTCAACCCTCAACAGGCACGACAGCATAAAAGACCCCATATGCCATGACGTCCTTTTGCACAATCGAGTACAGGTATGGCATCGTTTTTAGGAACCCGAAGATAATTTTTAGGAAACGGGAGAAGGAAAAAGATGCTTGGTCGGTCCTCCTACTTCAAATTTGGGGCACTGTGCGTGCAATCTACTGTGCCACCAGATATGAGCGGTGTGTTAAGTAGTACTATTCTTAGCAGTTTAATCTGTCATGCTTGGCTGAGTAGGTTCAGGAGTTTGGAGCATGTGCAAGGTGATGGCTGAGTTAAGCTGAGAGGATGTGAAGAGGTGAGTAGGACTCAGTATACCAGAATGGAAACACAGAACAAAGAAGGGCTTTTCTTAAAGTAACTTTACTACGGTAATGCAAGGAAAACAAGAGGGAAAGCACATCGAGGTTATATTCCAAACTGATAATAAACAAATGAAAGTCTTGTAAAAGAACAGTTCAAGCAGAAGTCCTTCAACAGACACAGACGACCCTTACAAGTACTTGATATTAGGATCAAAGTGGGCATACACGGGTATTAGAGCCAGGGTACTTGGTATCATATGCCAGTATCTCGTATCTCGGTAAGGCAACTTGGTTTCAGGAACGGGCCGAGCATATGCCAGTATCTCGTTAAGGCAACTTGGTTTCAGGAACGGGCCGAGCATACGCCAGTATCTCGGTAAGGCAACTTGGTTTCAGGAAGGGGCCGAGCATACGCCAGTATCTCGGTAAGGCAACTTGGTTTCAGGAAGGGGCCGAGCATACGCCAGTATCTCGGTATAGCAACTTGGGTTCAGGAAGGGGCCGAGCATACGCCAGTATCTAGTATCTCGGTAAGGCAACTTGATTTAAGGAAGGAGCCGAGCATACGCCAGTATCTCAGTAAGGCAACTTGGTTTCAGGAAGGAGCCGAGCATACGCCAGTATCTTGGTAAGGCAACTTGGGTTCAGGAACAGGCCGAGCATACGCCAGTATCTCGGTAAGGCAACTTGGGTTCAGGAACAGTCCGAGCATATGCCAGTATCTCGGTAAGGCAACTTGGGTTCAGGAACAGGCTGAGCATACGCCAGTATCTCGGTAAGGCAACTTGGGTTCATGAACAGGCCGAGCATATGCCAGTATCTCACTAAGGCAACGTGGGTTCAGGAACAGGCCGAGCATACGCCAGTATCTCGGTAACACAACTTTGGTCCAGGAACAGGCCGAGCATACATCAGTATCTCGGTAAGGCAACTTAGTTTAAGGAAGACAAATGTCACAGTAGAGTTTCTTAGACTCAGCAAGCAGATAAACAAACAGTTCTTACAGCAGTGGAGTTTAGTACCAACAGCCAAGGAAGTATACAGGTACTCACAGCAGAGGCACTTGGCTTCAGGATTAACAGATGTCACAGTATAGTTGCTTAGACTCAGCAAGCAGATTAACATACAGTTCTTACAGCAGTGGAGTTTAGTACCAGCAGCCAATGAAGTATACAGGTACTCAGCAGAGGTACTTGGCTTCAGGATAAACAGATGTCACAGTATAGTTGCTTAGACTCAGCAAGCAGATTAACATACCGTTCTTACAGCAGTGGAGTTTAGTACCAACAGCCAAGGAAGTATACAGGTACTCACAGCAGAGGTACTTGGCTTCAGGATTAACAGATGTCACAGTATAGTTGCTTAGACTCAGCAAGCAGATTAACATACAGTTCTTACAGCAGTGGAGTTAGTACCAACAGCCAAGGAAGTATACAGGTACTCACAGCAGAGGTACTTGGCTTCAGGATAAACAGATGTCACAGTATAGTTGCTTAGACTCAGCAGGCAGATTAACATACAGTTCTTACAGCAGTGGAGTTTAGTACCAACAGCCAAGGAAGTATACCGGTACTCACAGCAAAGTACTTGGCTTCAGGATAAACAGATGTCACAGTATAGTTGCTTAGACTCAGCAGCCAGTTAAGCTTACAGTTCTCACAGCATGGTGATAGACACAGTAGCCAAGTAAGCATACAGGATACAAATGAATTGTCAGAATACAAGCCAAGGGTCAGTAGCCAGGAAAGCAGTCCAATCTTTCATAAAGCAAAAAGGGGAATCCAGAAGAATGGTCAATCAGCAAGCCGAGTTCAGATGCCAGGTATCCAACAACAAAACAGGAATTCATGAAACAGAAGCAGCTCATCTCATCAGGCCTTTTTTACTCAAATGTATCGCCCAATCTCAGTCCCTTTGGGATCCATCCCTCATTCATTTTAATAAAGGTGAGATAATCAAGACTTTTTTGACCTATGCGACTTCTCTTCTCAGTGACCATACCTCCTGCTGCACTGAAGGTCCTTTCTGACAGGACACTTGAAGCGGGGCAGGCCAGAAGTTCGATTGCAAATTGGGATAGCTCAGGCTACAGGTCAAGCCTGCACACCCAGTAGTCAAGGGGTTCATCGCTCCTCAGAGTGTCGAGATCCGCAGTTAATGCGAGGTAGTCTGCTACCTGTCAGTTGAGTCGTTCTCTGAGGCTGGATCCCGAAGGGCTGTGGCGATGCATAGGAGTTAAAAAGCTCCACATGTCCTCCATCAACAACACGTCTAGAAAGCGTCCTGTCCTTGCCGGCGTGGTCGTGGGAGGAGGAGTATTACTTTCATCTCTTCCCCTGTTAGATTCTCGTTGTGCTGTGAGATCAGCCTTATACGCTGTGTAAAGCATACTTTTTAATTAATTTTTGAACTGCTCCATCCTTTCCGACTTGCAGGAATTCGGTAACATTTCAGTCACTTTATGCTTATACCGGGGGTCTAGTAGCGTGGACACCCAGTACAGGTCGTTCTCCTTCAGCTTTTTTATACGAGTGTCCCTCAACAGGCACGACAGCATGAAAGACCCCATTTGCACAAGGTTGGATGCCGAGCTACTCATGTCCCGTTCCTCGTCCTCACTGATCTCACTGAAGGTATCTTCTTCCCCCCAGCCACGTACAACACCACGGGTACCATATAGGTAACAACAACGAGCAGCCTGGGATGCCTGTTGTGCTTGGTCTTCCTCCTCCTCCTCAAAGCCACATTCCTCCTCTGACTCCTCTTCCTCACAATCCTCTTCCTGTGTGGCCGCTGTTCCAGCAAGCGATGCTGATAAGGCTGTTTCTGGTGGTGATGGAGACCACAGCTCTTCCTCTTCACGCTCATCTATGGCCTGATCCAGCACTCTTCTGTAGGTGAGAGCACCTGTCAGTGATGTGTGTGCTACAGTAACATGACTTCTACTGTGTGTGAGAGCACCTGTCAGTGATGTGTGTGCTACTGTAACATGACTTCTACTGCGGGTGAGAGCACCTGTCAGTGATGTGTGTGCTACAGTAACATGACTTCTACTGTAGGTGAGAGCACCTGTCAGTGATGTGTGTGCTACAGTAACATGACTTCTACTGTAGGTGAGAGCACCTGTCAGTGATGTGTGTGCTACTGTAACATGACTTCTACTGCGTGTGAGAGCACCTGTCAGTGATGTGTGTGCTACTGTAACATGACTTCTACTGTAGGTGAGAGCACCTGTCAGTGATGTGTGTGCTACTGTAACATGACTTCTACTGCTGGTGAGAGCACCTGTCAGTGATGTGTGTGCTACAGTAACATGACTTCTACTGCGTGTGAGAGCACCTGTCAGTGATGTGTGTGCTACAGTAACATGACTTCTACTGCGGGTGAGAGCACCTGTCAGTGATGTGTGTGCTACTGTAACATGACTTCTACTGCTGGTGAGAGCACCTGTCAGTGATGTGTGTGCTACAGTAACATGACTTCTACTGTAGGTGAGAGCACCTGTCAGTGATGTGTGTGCTACAGTAACATGACTTCTACTGCTGGTGAGAGCACCTGTCAGTGATGTGTGTGCTACAGTAACATGACTTCTACTGTAGGTGAGAGCACCTGTCAGTGATGTGTGTGCTACAGTAACATGACTTCTACTGTAGGTGAGAGCACCTGTCAGTGATGTGTGTGCTACAGTAACATGACTTCTACTGCGTGTGAGAGCACCTGTCAGTGATGTGTGTGCTACAGTAACATGACTTCTACTGCTGGTGAGAGCACCTGTCAGTGATGTGTGTGCTACTGTAACATGACTTCTACTGCGTGTGAGAGCACCTGTCAGTGATGTGTGTGCTACAGTAACATGACTTCTACTGCCTGTGAGAGCACCTGTCAGAGATGTGTGTGCTACAGTAACATGACTTCTACTGCGTGTGAGAGCACCTGTCAGTGATGTGTGTGCTACTGTAACATGACTTCTACTGTGGGTGAGAGCACCTGTCAGTGATGTGTGTGCTACTGTAACATGACTTCTACTGTAGGTGAGAGCACCTGTCAGTGATGTGTGTGCTACTGTAACATGACTTCTACTGTAGGTGAGAGCACCTGTCAGTGATGTGTGTGCTACAGTAACATGACTTCTACTGTAGGTGAGAGCACCTGTCAGTGATGTGTGTGCTACAGTAACATGACTTCAACTGCGTGTGAGAGCACCTGTCAGTGATGTGTGTGCTACAGTAACATGACTTCTACTGTAGGTGAGAGCACCTGTCAGTGATGTGTGTGCTACTGTAACATGACTTCTACTGTAGGTGAGAGCACCTGTCAGTGATGTGTGTGCTACTGTAACATGACTTCTACTGCGGGGGAGAGCACCTGTCAGTGATGTGTGTGCTACAGTAACATGACTTCTACTGCGTGTGAGAGCACCTGTCAGTGATGTGTGTGCTACAGTAACATGACTTCTACTGCGGGTGAGAGCAGCTGTCAGTGATGTGTGTGCTACAGTAACATGACTTCTACTGCAGGTGAGAGCACCTGTCAGTGATGTGTGTGCTACAGTAACATGACTTCTACTGCGGGTGAGAGCAGCTGTCAGTGATGTGTGTGCTACAGTAACATGACTTCTACTGTAGGTGAGAGCACCTGTCAGTGATGTGTGTGCTACAGTAACATGACTTCTACTGCGGGGGAGAGCACCTGTCAGTGATGTGTGTGCTACTGTAACATGACTTCTACTGTAGGTGAGAGCACCTGTCAGTGATGTGTGTGCTACTGTAACATGACTTCTACTGCTGGTGAGAGCACCTGTCAGTGATGTGTGCGCTACTGTAACATGACTTCTACTGCGGATGAGAGCACCTGTCAGTGATGTGTGTGCTACTGTAACATGACTTCTACTGCGGGGGAGAGCACTTGTCAGTGATGTGTGTGCTACAGTAACTGTTACAAACTGCTATTTGTAACTGGCCCTTTAAATGAAAAATTGCCCTGCTTCCATGGATCGTGGAGAAGCCTATTTGCCAGCCTCCTTCCTCATGACTATGGCCCCTGGAAGATTGTGCCCCTGAGAGTATATTAACTTTTATTGGGTGTGTATGGCCCTTTAAGAACCGTCTGGGGACATATTGTGACTTTGATGAACAATGCCCCTTTAAGACTATGTCCCCAGACCTGTAAAATAGCTTGTCCCTGGCTTTCTCCCACTTGGTTCAGTGAATGGGACTTGCTGAGCCAGGTGCCACACAGGCAGAGGGTTCCACAGAGGGGGAGCACTGTTACAGAGGCATTGGTTTTCATTGTGTGCCATTAAGTGCTATGTGACAGACCCTTCGGTCAGAACTAAAGAGTTACATTTTGTTCAGCTTTAAGAAACCTATTCTAAATACAAGTCTGCTGGGATCAGCTCTAATTAGGTTTAGTGATAAACTTTCCCATTGTCTAATCAGACTAGTATTGATAAGGTGGACTGCATTGTTTTCTTGTGTGTAATGTTATCTGCTGTTGTGGCCTGTCAAAGGGAGTGTCTCTCTATCTAATATCAAATGTGTGATGGGGGATTTTATACCTCCCCCTGAGAGTGTCCTGTTTGCATGTAACCTCAATAAAAAGCAGGCTGTGTGCTCCAGCACATGAGACCTATTTTGACCCTCTAACTTGCAGCTTTGACTCATGTTTGTAGGGGACAGCTATATCACTACAGGGATTGCTATGCTCTTCATACTCCCTTAGCTACAGGGATTGCTACAGAAGGAAGAGGTTCACCTACTGGAGCCTGGTCGTAGGTCCAGGGCGCAGAGCAGACGGCGAGATACCAGCCCAGCAGCGGTGGTTCATAGAGTCTGCATTACGTATGGTGGCTACGCAGTAGTTATAGTGTCTACGGTGCTGCTGCTCCTTTGGGGAGCGCTAGGAGCATCCTTTTCTACGGTCCAACTTCCAGCCAGCCTGGAGGCAACCGTAACAGTAACATGACGTCTACTGCTGGTGAGATCACCTGTTAGTGATGTGTGTACTACAGTAACATGACTTCTACTGCCTGTGAGAGCACCTGTCAGTGATGTGTGTGCTACAGTAACATGACTTCTACTGCCTGTGAGAGCACCTGTCAGTGATGTGTGTGCTACAGTAACATGACTTCTACTGTAGGTGAGAGCACCTGTCAGTGATGTGTGTGCTACAGTAACATGACTTCTACTGTAGGTGAGAGCACCTGTCAGTGATGTGTGTGCTACAGTAACATGACTTCTACTGTAGGTGAGAGCACCTGTCAGTGATGTGTGTGCTACAGTAACATGACTTCTACTGTAGGTGAGAGCACCTGTTAGTGATGTGTGTGCTACTGTAACATGACTTCTACTGTAGGTGAGAGCACCTGTCAGTGATGTGTGTGCTACAGTTACATGACTTCTACTGTGTGTGAGAGCACCTGTCAGTGATGTGTGTGCTACAGTAACATGACTTCTACTGCGTGTGAGAGCACCTGTCAGTGATGTGTGTGCTACTGTAACATGACATCTACTGCGGGTGAGAGCACCTGTCAGTGATGTGTGTGCTACAGTAACATGACTTCTACTGCAGGTGAGAGCACCTGTCAGTGATGTGTGTGCTACAGTAACATGACTTCTACTGCGTGTGAGAGCACCTGTCAGAGATGTGTGTGCTACTGTAACATGACTTCTACTGCGTGTGAGAGCACCTGTTAGTGATGTGTGTACTACAGTAACATGACTTCTACTGCGTGTGAGAGCACCTGTCAGTGATGTGTGTGCTACAGTAACATGACTTCTACTGTAGGTGAGAGCACCTGTCAGTGATGTGTGTGCTACAGTAACATGACTTCTACTGTAGGTGAGAGCACCTGTCAGTGATGTATGTGCTACAGTAACATGACTTCTACTGTAGGTGAGAGCACCTGTTAGTGATGTGTGTACTACAGTAACATGACTTCTACTGCGTGTGAGAGCACCTGTCAGTGATGTGTGTGCTACTGTAACATGACTTCTACTGTAGGTGAGAGCACCTGTTAGTGATGTGTGTGCTACAGTAACATGACTTCTACTGCGGGTGAGAGCACCTGTCAGTGATGTGTGTGCTACAGTAACATGACTTCTACTGCAGGTGAGAGCACCTGTCAGTGATGTGTGTGCTACAGTAACATGACTTCTACTGCGTGTGAGAGCACCTGTCAGTGATGTGTGTGCTACAGTAACATGACTTCTACTGCGGGTGAGAGCACCTGTCAGTGATGTGTGTGCTACAGTAACATGACTTCTACTGCTGGCGAGAGCACCTGTCAGTGATGTGTGTGCTACAGTAACATGACTTCTACTGTGGGTGAGAGCACCTGTCAGTGATGTATGTGCTACAGTAACATGACTTCTACTGCGTGTGAGAGCACCTGTCAGTGATGTGTGTGCTACAGTAACATGACTTCTACTGCGGGTGAGAGCAGCTGTCAGTGATGTGTGTGCTACTGTAACATGACTTCTACTGTAGGTGAGAGCACCTGTCAGTGATGTGTGTGCTACAGTAACATGACTTCTACTGCGGGGGAGAGCACCTGTCAGTGATGTGTGTGCTACTGTAACATGACTTCTACTGCTGGTGAGAGCACCTGTCAGTGATGTGTGTGCTACAGTAACATGACTTCTACTGCGTGTGAGAGCACCTGTCAGTGATGTGTGTGCTACAGTAACATGACTTCTACTGTGGGTGAGAGCACCTGTCAGTGATGTGTGTGCTACAGTAACATGACTTCTACTGCTGGTGAGAGCACCTGTCAGTGATGTGTGTGCTACTGTAACATGACTTCTACTGCTGGTGAGAGCACCTGTCAGTGATGTGTGTGCTACAGTAACATGACTTCTACTGCTGGTGAGAGCACCTGTCAGTGATGTGTGTGCTACTGTAACATGACTTCTACTGCGTGTGAGAGCACCTGTCAGTGATGTGTGTGCTACAGTAACATGACTTCTACTGTAGGTGAGAGCACCTGTCAGTGATGTGTGTGCTACTGTAACATGACTTCTACTGCTGGTGAGAGCACCTGTCAGTGATGTGTGTGCTACTGTAACATGACTTCTACTGCGTGTGAGAGCACCTGTCAGTGATGTGTGTGCTACTGTAACATGACTTCTACTGCTGGTGAGAGCACCTGTCAGTGATGTGTGTGCTACTGTAACATGACTTCTACTGCGTGTGAGAGCACCTGTCAGTGATGTGTGTGCTACAGTAACATGACTTCTACTGCTGGTGAGAGCACCTGTCAGTGATGTGTGTGCTACTGTAACATGACTTCTACTGCGTGTGAGAGCACCTGTCAGTGATGTGTGTGCTACAGTAACATGACTTCTACTGTAGGTGAGAGCACCTGTCAGTGATGTGTGTGCTACTGTAACATGACTTCTACTGCTGGTGAGAGCACCTGTCAGTGATGTGTGTGCTACTGTAACATGACTTCTACTGCGTGTGAGAGCACCTGTCAGTGATGTGTGTGCTACTGTAACATGACTTCTACTGCTGGTGAGAGCACCTGTCAGTGATGTGTGTGCTACTGTAACATGACTTCTACTGCGTGTGAGAGCACCTGTCAGTGATGTGTGTGCTACTGTAACATGACTTCTACTGTAGGTGAGAGCACCTGTCAGTGATGTGTGTGCTACTGTAACATGACTTCTACTGTAGGTGAGAGCACCTGTCAGTGATGTGTGTGCTACTGTAACATGACTTCTACTGCTGGTGAGAGCACCTGTCAGTGATGTGTGTGCTACAGTAACATGACTTCTACTGCGTGTGAGAGCACCTGTCAGTGATGTGTGTGCTACTGTAACATGACTTCTACTGTGGGTGAGAGCACCTGTCAGTGATGTGTGTGCTACTGTAACATGACTTCTACTGCGTGTGAGAGCACCTGTCAGTGATGTGTGTGCTACTGTAACATGACTTCTACTGTGGGTGAGAGCACCTGTCAGTGATGTGTGTGCTACTGTAACATGACTTCTACTGTAGGTGAGAGCACCTGTCAGTGATGTGTGTGCTACTGTAACATGACTTCTACTGCTGGTGAGAGCACCTGTCAGTGATGTGTGTGCTACTGTAACATGACTTCTACTGTAGGTGAGAGCACCTGTCAGTGATGTGTGTGCTACAGTAACATGACTTCTACTGCGTGTGAGAGCACCTGTCAGTGATGTGTGTGCTACAGTAACATGACTTCTACTGTAGGTGAGAGCACCTGTCAGTGATGTGTGTGCTACTGTAACATGACTTCTACTGCCTGTGAGAGCACCTGTCAGTGATGTGTGTGCTACAGTAACATGACTTCTACTGCGTGTGAGAGCACCTGTCAGTGATGTGTGTGCTACTGTAACATGACTTCTACTGCTGGTGAGAGCACCTGTCAGTGATGTGTGTGCTACTGTAACATGACTTCTACTGCCTGTGAGAGCATCTGTCAGTGATGTGTGTGCTACTGTAACATGACTTCTACTACGGGTGAGAGCACCTGTCAGTGATGTGTGTGCTACTGTAACATGACTTCTACTGCGTGTGAGAGCACCTGTTAGTGATGTGTGTGCTACAGTAACATGACTTCTACTGCGTGTGAGAGCACCTGTCAGTGATGTGTGTGCTACTGTAACATGACTTCTACTGTAGGTGAGAGCAGCTGTCAGTGATGTGTGTGCTACAGTAACATGACTTCTACTGCGGGTGAGAGCACCTGTCAGTGATGTGTGTGCTACAGTAACATGACTTCTACTGCTGGTGAGAGCACCTGTCAGTGATGTGTGTGCTACAGTAACATGACTTCTACTGTAGGTGAGAGCACCTGTCAGTGATGTGTGTGCTACTGTAACATGACTTCTACTGCTGGTGAGAGCAGCTGTCAGTGATGTATGTGCTACAGTAACATGACTTCTACTGTAGGTGAGAGCAGCTGTCAGAGATGTGTGTGCTACAGTAACATGACTTCTACTGCTGGTGAGAGCACCTGTCAGTGACGTGTGTGCTACTGTAACATGACTTCTACTGCGGGTGAGAGCAGCTGTCAGTGATGTGTGTGCTACAGTAACATGACTTCTACTGTAGGTGAGAGCACCTGTCAGTGATGTGTGTGCTACAGTAACATGACTTCTACTGTAGGTAAGAGCACCTGTCAGTGATGTGTGTGCTACTGTAACATGACTTCTACTGCAGGTGAGAGCACCTGTCAGTGATGTGTGTGCTACTGTAACATGACTTCTACTGCGGGTGAGAGCACCTGTCAGTGATGTGTGTGCTACTGTAACATGACTTCTAATGCGGGTGAGAGCAGCTGTCAGTGATGTGTGTGCTACAGTAACATGACTTCTACAGCGTGTGAGAGCACCTGTCAGTGATGTGTGTGCTACAGTAACATGACTTCTACTGCAGGTGAGAGCACCTGTCAGTGATGTGTGTGCTACTGTAACATGACTTCTACTGCGGGGGAGAGCACCTGTCAGTGATGTGTGTGCTACAGTAACATGACTTCTACTGAGGGTGAGAGCACCTGTCAGTGATGTGTGTGCTACTGTAACATGACTTCTACTGTAGGTGAGAGCACCTGTCAGTGATGTGTGTGCTACAGTAACATGACTTCTACTGCGTGTGAGAGCACCTGTCAGTGATGTGTGTGCTACAGTAACATGACTTCTACTGCGTGTGAGAGCACCTGTCAGTGATGTGTGTGCTACAGTAACATGACTTCTACTGCTGGTGAGAGCACCTGTCAGTGATGTGTGTGCTACAGTAACATGACTTCTACTGCGTGTGAGAGCACCTGTCAGTGATGTGTGTGCTACAGTAACATGACTTCTACTGCTGGTGAGATCACCTGTCAGTGATGTGTGTGCTACAGTAACATGACTTCTACTGCGGGTGAGAGCACCTGTCAGTGATGTGTTTGCTACAGTAACATGACTTCTACTGCTGGTGAGAGCGCCTGTCAGTGATGTGTGTGCTACAGTCCCAGAGACATAACTTTTTTTCACTTTCTGCGATGAGATTTTTTTAGTGAAAATTTTTCTGCAGGTCATTTTTTAATAAAATAAATTTGTCAGTTACACTAAAGCACCAGATCAATTGCAATGTGTTGGTTAACTGGAGAATAAAGCAATATTTAAAGTTGTATAATTTAGTGCAGTAGTTAAAAATTTCATTGCAAATTAGCTGCAGACAAAAAAAGTAATTGTAAAATGTCTCTTGAGAATTAATTTGTTTCCTTTTCTCTTAGTCTAACATAGAAATGTAGTAATAAAAAGGTACATTGCTCATACGAACATCTTACATTCAGAGAAAAACAGCTTTGCAGACTGAAAAGCTGGGGAACGAGCTTGCAAAAATCTCAGAGCCAGACAACAATCAATTCACTACTGCATATTTGATTGTTGTCTTCAAACAGCACTTTGCTCTGGATGCACTGTTAAGGAAAACTTATACAATGCAGCCAGAGAACAGCTCTGTTTAAAAACAATAGCCTAATGTGGAGCAGCGCTGAAAAGTGCAAACAGTTCCTGTTCTTTCTGCAGACATGCTGCATATTCTGCGATGACATCTCAGATCACTCTATGTTCTGCCTTGGGGGCTACAGTAACATGACTTCTACTGCTGGTGAGAGCACCTGTCAGTGATGTGTGTGCTACAGTAACATGACTTCTACTGTAGGTGAGAGCACCTGTCAGTGATGTGTGTGCTACTGTAACATGACTTCTACTGCTGGTGAGAGCAGCTGTCAGTGATGTATGTGCTACAGTAACATGACTTCTACTGTAGGTGAGAGCAGCTGTCAGAGATGTGTGTGCTACAGTAACATGACTTCTACTGCTGGTGAGAGCACCTGTCAGTGACGTGTGTGCTACTGTAACATGACTTCTACTGCGGGTGAGAGCAGCTGTCAGTGATGTGTGTGCTACAGTAACATGACTTCTACTGCGTGTGAGAGCACCTGTCAGTGATGTGTGTGCTACTGTAACATGACTTCTACTGTAGGTAAGAGCACCTGTCAGTGATGTGTGTGCTACTGTAACATGACTTCTACTGCAGGTGAGAGCACCTGTCAGTGATGTGTGTGCTACTGTAACATGACTTCTACTGCAGGTGAGAGCACCTGTCAGTGATGTGTGTGCTACTGTAACATGACTTCTACTGCGTGTGAGAGCACCTGTCAGTGATGTGTGTGCTACAGTAACATGACTTCTACTGCGTGTGAGAGCACCTGTCAGTGATGTGTGTGCTACAGTAACATGACTTCTACTGCGTGTGAGAGCACCTGTCAGTGACGTGTGTGCTACTGTAACATGACTTCTACTGCGGGTGAGAGCAGCTGTCAGTGATGTGTGTGCTACAGTAACATGACTTCTACTGTAGGTGAGAGCACCTGTCAGTGATGTGTGTGCTACAGTAACATGACTTCTACTGCGTGTGAGAGCACCTGTCAGTGATGTGTGTGCTACAGTAACATGACTTCTACTGTAGGTAAGAGCACCTGTCAGTGATGTGTGTGCTATTGTAACATGACTTCTACTGCAGGTGAGAGCACCTGTCAGTGATGTGTGTGCTACTGTAACATGACTTCTACTGCGTGTGAGAGCACCTGTCAGTGATGTGTGTGCTACTGTAACATGACTTCTACTGCGTGTGAGAGCACCTGTCAGTGATGTGTGTGCTACAGTAACATGACTTCTACTGCGTGTGAGAGCACCTGTCAGTGATGTGTGTACTACTGTAACATGACTTCTACTGCGGGTGAGAGCAGCTGTCAGTGATGTGTGTGCTACTGTAACATGACTTCTACTGTGGGTGAGAGCACCTGTCAGTGATGTGTGTGCTACAGTAACATGACTTCTACTGCTGGTGAGAGCACCTGTCAGTGATGTGTGTGCTACAGTAACATGACTTCTACTGCGTGTGAGAGCACCTGTCAGTGATGTATGTGCTACTGTAACATGACTTCTACTGCGTGTGAGAGCGCCTGTCAGTGATGTGTGTGCTACAGTAACATGACTTCTACTGCTGGTGAGAGCACCTGTCAGTGATGTGTGTGCTACAGTAATATGACTTCTACTGTAGGTGAGAGCACCTGTCAGTGATGTGTGTGCTACTGTAACATGACTTCTACTGCTGGTGAGAGCAGCTGTCAGTGATGTGTGTGCTACAGTAACATGACTTCTACTGTAGGTGAGAGCAGCTGTCAGAGATGTATGTGCTACAGTAACATGACTTCTACTGCGTGTGAGAGCACCTGTCAGTGATGTGTGTGCTACAGTAACATGACTTCTACTGTGGGTGAGAGCACCTGTCAGTTATGTGTGTGCTACAGTAACATGACTTCTACTGTAGGTGAGAGCACCTGTCAGTGATGTGTGTGCTACTGTAACATGACTTCTACTGCTGGTGAGAGCATCTGTCAGTGATGTGTGTGCTACAGTAACATGACTTCTACTGCTGGTGAGAGCAGCTGTCAGTGATGTGTGTGCTACTGTAACATGACTTCTACTGTAGGTGAGAGCACCTGTCAGTGATGTGTGTGCTACAGTAACATGACTTCTACTGTGGGTGAGAGCACCTGTCAGTGATGTGTGTGCTACTGTAACATGACTTCTACTGCGTGTGAGAGCACCTGTCAGTGATGTGTGTGCTACTGTAACATGACTTCTACTGTAGGTGAGAGCACCTGTCAGTGATGTGTGTGCTACAGTAACATGACTTCTACTGTGGGTGAGAGCACCTGTCAGTGATGTGTGTGCTACTGTAACATGACTTCTACTGCGTGTGAGAGCACCTGTCAGTGATGTGTGTGCTACTGTAACATGACTTCTACTGCGGGTGAGAGCACCTGTCATTGATGTGTGTGCTACAGTAACATGACTTCTACTGCTGGTGAGAGCACCTGTCAGTGATGTGTGTGCTACTGTAACATGACTTCTACTGCGTGTGAGAGCACCTGTCAGTGATGTGTGTGCTACTGTAACATGACTTCTACTGCGTGTGAGAGCACCTGTCAGTGATGTGTGTGCTACTGTAACATGACTTCTACTGTAGGTAAGAGCACCTGTCAGTGATGTGTGTGCTACTGTAACATGACTTCTACTGTAGGTAAGAGCACCTGTCAGTGATGTGTGCGCTACAGTAACATGACTTCTACTGTAGGTAAGAGCACCTGTCAGTGATGTGTGTGCTACAGTAACATGACTTCTACTGTAGGTAAGAGCACCTGTCAGTGATGTGTGTGCTACAGTAACATGACTTCTACTGCGTGTGAGAGCACCTATCAGTGATGTGTGTGCTACTGTAACATGACTTCTACTGTGGGTGAGAGCACCTGTCAGTGATGTATGTGCTACAGTAACATGACTTCTACTGCGTGTGAGAGCACCTGTCAGTGATGTGTGTGCTACTGTAACATGACTTCTACTGTGGGTGAGAGCACCTGTCAGTGATGTGTGTGCTACTGTAACATGACTTCTACTGCGTGTGAGAGCACCTGTCAGTGATGTGTGTGCTACAGTAACATGACTTCTACTGAGGGTGAGAGCACCTGTCAGTGATGTGTGTGCTACTGTAACATGACTTCTACTGTGGGTGAGAGCACCTGTCAGTGATGTATGTGCTACAGTAACATGACTTCTACTGCGTGTGAGAGCACCTGTCAGTGATGTGTGTGCTACAGTAACATGACTTCTACTGAGGGTGAGAGCACCTGTCAGTGATGTGTGTGCTACAGTAACATGACTTCTACTGCGTGTGAGAGCACCTGTCAGTGATGTGTGTGCTACTGTAACATGACTTCTACTGCGGGGGAGAGCACCTGTCAGTGATGTGTGTGCTACAGTAACATGACTTCTACTGCGGGGGAGAGCACCTTTGTTACCATAAGAGCGGTACTGCACTCTATATGCAGTATTATGTGAGATGACTATGGGTGCACTCACATGTACTGCAGCTGACAGATAGTACATTGTGTTCACTATTTAATTCTTCCTATTTCCTATAACAGAAAATATAAATTCAAGGAAACATGTTTAATTACTTGCTCAGTATGTGACTATGTCCTGTGCAGCGCATGACTCACAATTCCAGGAATATATTATAGTCAATGAGCGTTTGTCTGTAATCAGCAGCTATTGATGATGCGCTTCTTTTATTATAATATTACTTATGCAGGAAATGTCACCTTACACTTCTCTCCACTACACTTCATATTAAAGGCTAGATTTTAGAATATATTCTATTTACTCTTCAATAAATATATATATGTACCCCGTGTTTGCGCAAAATTGTGGTAATTTATGCTCCCCATATTTCTATGGGTAGCGCTGAGATATAATATGTGCTCGTGTTACAAATTTAAAGTAAATGCAATCACGCAAATGCAATCGCCATCTCATGCCACACCATGCACTCTTCCCTTTAGGCGCCTTTTAATGTGGTTAGAGCGCTGATTCAACCCTTTAGCTCACAGAAAATTTTATTTTCTAAGTGGGTGGCGGAGCGCAGGGTATTTGAATTTCATATTTATATTAAAAAGTAAATTATAGTGCAACTTCATTACATCTGATGAATTATATCACTTACATTCCAAGGGGGATATTTATCAAAGCCTCAACTATGCTGCATTCTCCGGCACCAATACGCTCGCCTAACATCGCCTAACATCGCAGCCTCGGACCTGATTACGATCTCCATATTTATAAAAAAAGCCATGCACCAAGTACGGGGCGATGAGCATCGGATTGTTGTTAACTAACACTCATCGATCTCACCGCTATTTGGCTTTTTACCAACTTTATTTATATCCTGTCACTAAATGCCGCCACTATACTAAAATGTTTAACCCCTATCCTGACGCTCCCGGATCTCACCACAACTTTAATAAAGTTATTAACCCCTATCCCGCCGCTCCCTGACACCGCCGCAACCTAAATAAAATGTATTAACCCCTATCCCGCCACTCTCAGACCCCGCCGCAACCTAAATAAAGTTATTAACCCCACCGCCACTAAATAAACGTATTAACCCCTAAAACTATGGCCTCCCACATCACTACCATTAACTAAACCTATTAACCCCTAAACCCAGCCCCCTACATCGTCATAAACTAAATTAAGCTATTAACCCCTAAACCTAACAACCCGCTAACTTTACATAAAATTACAACATCCCTATCTTAAAATAAATTAAAATTTACCTGTAGAATTAAAAGAAACTAATTCGAAACTATTAATTAACCTACCCTAACTATTATACTAAAATTACATTAAACTAGCAAATAAATTAACTATATTACATATTAAAAAAAACCTAACCCTACTCAAATTATTTAAATTTACTATTAAACATTACTAAATTACAAAAATAAATAAACGCAAAGTTACAAAAAATAAAAAACACTAAATTACAAAAACAAACAAACCACAGTATCAAAAATAAAAATGAATTGCAACTAATCTAATAACCTTATCAAAATAAAAAAGCACCCCAAAATAAAAAAAAACCCTTTGCCTACAATAAACTACCAATGGTTCTTCAAAGGGCCTTTTGTGGGGTATTGCCCAAAAGAAATCAGCTCTTTTACAAAAAAAAATACAAACACCCCCCAACAATAAAATCCACCACCCAACCAAACAACCCCCCAAATAAAAAGCCTATATAAAAAAACTAAAGTCCCCATTGCCTTGAAAAGGGCATTTGTATGGGCATTGCCATTTAAAGGGCATTTAGCTCTTTTACCTGCCCAGACCCTACTCTAAAAATAAAACCGACCCAAAAAAACTTTAAATAAACCTAACACTAACCCCGATGATCCACTTACAGTTTTTGAAGTTCCCCTTAAAGGATCCATCCAGCTGGCAAGAAGTCTTCATCCGGGTGGCAAGAAGTCTTCATCCGGGCGGCAAGAAGTCTTCATCCGGGCGGCAAGGAGTCTTCATCCGGGCGGCAAGGAGTCTTCATCCAGGTGGCCTCTTCCATCTTGTCAGGGTGCCAGGAATGAGACTGAGATGAGAAGTGCAAAAATAATCACACCTTTATTAATAGCAAAAAATAATAAAAAGCCCATAAGTCAAATAATAAGCCAGGAATCAAAACCAGAGCTGGAAGTCAGACGAACCGAGTCAGGAGCTGCTGGCAGGAGCCAAAGTGAATAGTCAGATGAGCCGGAATCAGGAACAAGGAAAACAGCAGAGTCAGGAACAAGCCAGGGATCAGGAACCAGGAAGGACATTAGGCAGCCAGGTAATACACAGGAACTCTCACAAACATGTCTGAGACAACGCAAAGGCAAAGCATACTGGACAGAGGCCCTTTAAATAATAAGTGATGACATCACAATTCTGATAGGATAGTGGTAAGTATGCAAAAGTTTAGTTCGAAGATTCTCAGGAACAAAACACTTACCACTAGGTTTCTCAGGAGGTGCTTTGGTTTGTGCAGCCAGGATCTCCTCCCCCAAGGGAGAAGTCAAATTAGTACGTATGGTAGCCAAAATATGGTCAGGAGGTATAACAGGAGTAGGTACAGACTCCTCCTTGGACAGAGGCGAAAATTGTCGAGAGAGCGCATCAGCCCTAATATTCTTACTACCAGGCAGGAGACCACATAATTAAACCGAGACAAAAATAGCGAACATCTGGCCTGTTGGGGCGACAAACGTTTTGCTTCAAATAGATAAGTTAAATTCTTGTGGTCAGTAAGAATGAGCACTGGCACGCTAGTACCCTCAAGAAGATGCCTCCATTCCTTAAGTGCCAAAATTATGGCCAGTAATTCCTTGTCGCCAATTTCATAATTGCACTCCGCTGGAGACAATTTCTTAGAGAAGAAACCACACGGATGCAAGGAACCGTCAGGCGTAGGACGTTGAGACAAGAGGGCACCTACTCCAGTCTCAGATGCATCGACCTCAAGAACGAAATAAAGGACAGGGTTAGGGTGAGCCAGAACTGGAGCAGCAGCAAAGGCAGTCTTAAGACTATCAAAGGCTTTAATGGCAGTAGGTGACCAATAGAGTGGATCATTCTCTTTACGGGTCATGTCTGTGATAGGTTTGACCAAGGAAAAAAAGTTTTTAATAAACTTTCTATAGTAATTGGCGAACCCCAAAAAACGTTGAATAGACCGAAGACCAACTGGGCAAGGCCACTGCAGAACTGCAGATAACTTGTCAGGATCCATGGAGAACCCTGCAACGGAGATAACATAACCTAGGAAGGTTACTTGAGTCTGATGGAACTCACATTTCTCAAGTTTACAAAACAGGACGTTCTCACGTAGTCTCTGAAGAACCCGTGTAACATCAGAACGATGAGCCTCCAGTGTGGGTGAGTGTATGAGGATAAGGTAAATAGAAAAGCGCCACAGGTGGTTACCCTTATGCTATATATGTGAGACTTCCTAGCTAGCCTCAAATGGACTGTCAAATAGTGAAGAATAAGTATAAAGCGCCTATATGGCTGGGTAATAGCTGGCCTGACGTCCTGACCAGGCTACAATATAGTTTAAAAGCCCTTTAATATGTTATATGTCATAAAAAACCCGTATTAGGGGGTTAAAATCTTAATTTATTACAGAAAATAATATCTTAAAAGCAAACACATAAAAACACAATAAAATACAATGATAATAAGATCCGGATCTGATAAGTGTCCTAAATGTTCAATGAATGTCCATGAAGCTGTCCTGTGTGTAAAATCCTGAAAGTGCTTTAAAAGTCACACAGTCACAAAGGGTTTATCCTCCAAATGTTAAGTGTTAAAACTGAGGTGATGCAAACTATGAATAAATTAAGGGATGATAAAATCAATATAAACAGAAAAAATATATTTTAGAAAAAATATGAAAAAAGAATATGAAAAAATAAAAAATAAGTGACCAATTATATATATATATATATATATATATATATATATATATATATATATATATATATATATATATATATATATATATATATATATAATCCAAAATAAAGGGTAATAATACTAGTGTAAAAATATAAAAAATGTGATGATAAAAAATAGTGAAAAATATATTAGTCAAAAAATGTGTTAGCCAAAAAACTGTGATAGCCAAAAAAATTGTGAAAAAGAGAGACCAAAAAACAATCCTCCAGAGATGATACTGATAGTGGTTGTGTCTGTAAATCCTATTTGGTGTAGTGTCCCAGTGCCAATCCTGTTTGATGTAGTGTCCTATAAACAACAAAATAACATAGTGTATTCCATATAAATAAAATAACAATGATTAGAAATTTGCTTACCCAGTATCGACGCGTTTTGGCCCCTGTGAGGCCTTTTTCAAGACATACAATTGTGTGACACAATTGGCCTTATATAGGGTAAGCAATTGAACAAACAAAGTACATTTTGGCGCCAAAACCGTTACTTTTTGGGCCAACCCCTATTTGTGGTGTATTCTGGGTAAAAAGCTTTAATCACAAAAATAACTATCTAAAAGAGTCCTGTTATGAAAATAAGGCTTTGTAATCTACTACACTGTTTTGTACAATTATACTCAATATTCTTAAAATGTCCTCAAATTGTGAATTGTATTAGGAAATGTATTATAAACTGAGAGTGATGTGCAATGACATCAGTTCAGGTTTCGTCAAAACCGGAAGTGTGTCATGGAAATTTATTAAACATTTCTAAGATGAATAATATCACCTAAAGCTAGACGTGGCCTATCAACACGCACCTACTAGCTTCAACATAGTGTGATATTCATATAAACACATGGGAACATATATCCCCAAATCACGCCAAACCGGAAGTTTAAAAAGAACATCACTTCCGGTTTCGGCTTCTATAGGCCAATTTGGAACAGACCGGATTACTTCTGGTCGCTTCTGTTTATCTCAAACACTTTCCTTGGTGGCTTGTCCTTAGGCCATGTATGGAGGGATCTGTAGTGAAGCATAAAGGCCCAGGGTGTAGAGCACAAGGTTTTCCCAAAATCGCCAAACCGGATGTGTAAAGCGTCACTTCCGGTTTCGGCTAGGAGGCGAACGGCTGTGTAAAGCGTCACTTCCGGTTTCGGCTAGGAGGCAAAACGGCTGGCAATTTTGACATCCTATCTTGTAACATACTATATAGACCACTTCCCCTAAGTGCTCTGTATCAACCTAAACTTATTAGGTGGAGGAGGTGATCTAAATAACAATCCATCACAATTAGAGTAATGATAAAGCAATGATAACCACATCAAAAATTGAGACAAAGATAATCAAAATAATCTTTTGCATATACAGTTTGAAACAACAGAGATACATAGATATAAGTATCATAATTGACCCAATATACATATATAGGGCAAATAAACATACTATAGTTTTGTTAAACATATGTTAATAGTGTTCAATAGCATGATAGTTGTGATAGGAATTATGAGACCTGATTACATAATTGAACCAACAGAAGTCACACTTTATCCATATATGGATATAAGGAAATGACCATACTATGGTTTGAAAATAGCGGTATTCTAAAAACATGATAATGATGATAAAAGTTATGAAACCATGGTTATATAATAAAACTAATAAAACAGAATGTCCAGCTTTAAAAAATATATATAAAACAGATTTTCCATCTTTAAAACTGGTGAGAAAATCATGTATAAATTATAATATATAGTTTATAATATATTGGTAATGGATCCCACCCATTAGTATTTTTGCAACAAATATATCTGAAATATTCCACACAGATAGACCATAAAACCATACAAAATAATTGCTGAAATGTATCCCAAATACTCATCCACGTGACTACTGACATATAAAAATCTAAAATCTAAAAGTTTAAGGGATAGGGTGGATGTGTTGACAGCCTTAACAGAGCAGATATCCCTAGTGTACAGTCCATAAACTCTGTAAATTAATAAATATATTTAAAAATTGGAAGGAATCCTAAAATTCTTTAAAATTCTTAAAAATGGTGAGTAGTGACCAAAGAGGGAAATGGGCTTCGTTACTCGGAAAGGTAAACTCTGTTAATTAATAAATATATTTAAAAATTGGAAGGAATCCTAAAAATCTTTAAAATTCTTAAAAATGGTGAGTAATGACCAAAGAGGGAAATGGGCGTCGTTACTCAGACTGCTAACTGATATTCAAAAAAGTAAAAGAACTTTATAAAAAAATCTTTAAAACTTATAAACTTCGGGCTGTGGAGGGAGGTATCTAATACTCAGACTTAAAACTCCAGAAAAAATGCAGAAAACATTACTCACTTCATATAAAGTAGGCTCACAACGTATAGAGCCAGAGTATTACTTAGATCGAACTAGAGGCAGAAATAAGCCAGAGACCAAAAAGAGTAAAGAATAATAAATAATAAACTAAGAACCAATTAGAATAGGTGTGCTAAATCCTCTTTATTGTTCAGTCCTTTCGGATGTAAACATTTTAATAGAAATATCCATTTGGATTCTGTTGTTAAGAGCTTTTTCTCGTGGTTTCCACCTCTCCAGTTTTTCTTTACTTTTTGGATGCCTATATATTTTAAATCTCTGATGTTTCCCTTGTGTATAGTAGTAAAATGGCTGTATAATACAGTATCCATATTCAATTTTTCTATTAACAGTAAGTGCTCTTTTATTCTATCTTTCAGTGGTCTCGATGTTTGTCCAATGTACTGTAGACTGCATGAGCACTCCATCAGATAGATGGTGTTCTTATCATGGCATCTTATAAGTTCCTGGATCTGGTGTACTTCTTTTGTATGATAAGATTGGAACATATTGGTCTTTTTTCCACACTTGCACGCCTTACATTTGGGGCATGGGAAGAAGCCTTTAATCTTCTTACCAAATACATCATTAGTCACCAATCTTTTTGTTTTTTGCAGGCTCGGTGCCAATCTATTCTTTAGATTATTGGTCTTTCTGTACACAAATATAGGCTTTGGGGGAAGTTTGTTCCCAATCAGATCATCATCTTTTAACAGATTCCAATGTTTCTTGAATATGTTTTCTATTATATGCCTGTTGCTACTGTATTCTGTAATCATAGGAATATGGATTACCCCATTATTCGCCACTTTCTTCTTGTCTCTGTATTTCAATAAGTCTTGTCTTTTCAAACCCCTTATTTCTTCTATCTTGGAGTCGAGAAGATATTCCTGATAGCCTCTTTCTTTAAATTTATCCTTAAGTAACAGCGCCTGTTCCTCCCATTTTTCATCATTTGAACAGTTCTTACGTATTCTTAAAAACTGTCCCTTGGGGATATTTCTTCTCCATTGTTCATGATGGCAGCTGAGATAGTGTACGTAATTGTTACTATCGACTTCCTTGAAGAAAGTTGATATTTCCCATTTCTCGTTTTTGGCTTCTATTTTAAGGTCTAAAAAGACAATCTCCGTCTTGCTCCACTGGTATGTGAAGTTTAGATTCAAGATATTTCTGTTCATAACTTCCATGGTGAATAATAGATCCTCTAGTGTCCCCTTCCAAATGATCAATTTGTCATCTATATATCTGCGGTACAGGACCAGGTCCGCGCCCGCAGGGCAGAAGTCCCAGAAGATCTTCTCCCATCTACAAGTTTGCATAGCTGGGCTCGAACCTGGTCCCCATTGCTGTACCGCAGATCTGCTAATAGTATTTTCCTTCATTACAGAAGAAATTATGAGTTAGAATGTAATATATACTATCAACTATAAAATCAGACTGTTCCTTAGGGATTTCCGGATCGTTCTCTAAAAAAGACTGGACTGCTTCACAACCTTCTTTGTGGGGAATGCTGGTGTAAAGTGCTGTAACATCGCACGTCATCATTATAAACCCTTCTTCCCATGGGATTGCATTTAGTTCATTTAAAACTTGTGTTGAATTTTTTAAAAAAGAAGGAAGTTGCCTCACATACTTTTGCAGCAATTTATCTACATATTCCGAGAGGTTGCTCGTTAATGACCCAATCCCAGATATTATGGGTCTACCCGGAGGGTTTTGGAGGGATTTATGTATTTTGGGCAAATTATACATTATTGGTATAATGGGATGTTGAACATCTAGGTATCCATATTCTTTTTCGTTAAGAATACCTAGTGTTTTTGCCTTGCCCAGTAGAGTTTTCAATTCTTTCTGGAATTCCTCTCCTGGATTGTTCCGTAACTTCCGATAAGTTGTTGAATCACTTAGAAGGCGCTCATTTTCGTTGTTATAGTCTGCTCTGTTGAGGACCACGATCCCTCCGCCTTTGTCAGCGGATTTGATGGTTATCATGTTGTTAGCTTCCAATCCTTTAATAGTCTCTCTCTCTGTTTTTTAGACAGGTTTTGTTTAATCTTCATAAGACTTCTTTTTTGGTTAATACTCCTGATTTCATTAGTTACCATGGTCTCAAAAGTCTCGATGGCGTTTCCCTTCATCGTAATGGGATAGAACTTAGATGTTGGTTTGAGGTCCGTGTGTTTAAACACATCTTGTCCAGCAGCTGTGTAGCTCTGCGGTATCTGTCTATCCAGCTCAGATCTTAGAAAGAACCTTTTCAAGGTGAGATTCCTTATAAATTATTTGGTATTAACATAGGATTGAAACCTATCCAGACCTCTAGCTGGTGCAAATGAAAGTCCAAACCCAAGTACTTCACGTTCTTCCTTTGTTAAGTTGTATGTACTGAGAGTGAATATGCCATCCTTGATGTTATTGTCAGGCACAGTACTATCAGCTAGTATCGAGTCAATGGTCTCCTTCTTATTCTTATTTATTCTGATTCCTCCTCTCTTCCCTCTGTGCGTTTTCTTTTTGAATTTGTAGGAGGGGTTTTTCTTGAATCTCCACCCTTCCTTCCTGGTGGCATTTTCCCTTTGTTCTTTACCACAGGCTGGTTGGACTCTAAAAAAGTCGAGGAGGAGGGAGTTTGGAATAGGGTTATGTCATCAACCACTGGCTCCTTAGTTTTTTCATAATGTATAGGACTTCTCCATTTAATGTTGTTATTGTTCTCACCTTGTGTTCATAAGGTATCTTGTCTTCGAGGTGTTCTCTCTCTGAAGTTTGGCCTTTTTTGTTTTTGATGTAGATATTCTTCATTTACATAATATTCATCCCTATCAGGGTAAAATCTCTCTTCCTCTTGCCATCTAGCATGGTTCCCTCTATGGTTATCCTGAGGGTTATATTCGCGATCATCATAGTATCTCTCTTTCTGTCTCCAATCGATACCTCTATTATTGTATTCCATATTCCATTCTCTTATTCCATTATCTGATGTTCTATAATAGTGGTTCTTGTTTGAATTATGTCCATATGTATTCTGTCTGTTATAGTAGTTAGGTCTCCTCCAGCCATTCTGATTATTTTTCCTTCTGTCCCACCATTGATTATAATTGTGATCATAACTGTTCCTCCATCTTTGACCACTTCTATTTGTTTCATAGATATAACCTCTATCTCATGGAGGTGTATTCATATAAAATCCCCTACTAGTATTTCTATGGGGATTATGTGTTGAGAGGTTTCTTTTCCTCTGGTTTGTATTTGGACGATCTCTTGGTGTCTCTTTTAAATCTTCTCTGTTGGTATTAGGTACAAGTCTAGTATTTATATATGGTTCATACTCTGTTTCTTCAGAAGCATTGATCATGTCCTCATTCTTCTTTTTCATCTCTCCATTGAGTTTCTTGGTCTTTTTCATAATCACTTCTTCTCTTACTTTTGTGACTCTTTTGACTAGATTAGTCTTACTTTCTGTTATATCTAGTCCTGAACTCTCTAAATTCATCAAAATTTCTTCATCCTCTTTGATGTCTATGTCTGTTTGCTTAATTAATTCTTCTCTATAATCTACAATAATACTCATTAGTACCTTGGACGCTTGTATAAGTGCATCTTGCCATCTTTTGGAAAATATAGAGTGTGTTATTGGAAAAGCGCACTCTTTGGTCACTACTAACCCCTTAGGTATGATATCCAATTCTATACATTTCTTCAGAAATGAAATATCAGCTTTATATTTACCTCAGTAATTAGTAGTTTTTCTAATTCTTTGAGTAAACTTTGTGCATCTATACAGTCATGTCCTTCTATATCACCCTCATTAATAGGAGTATACAGTGTGATATCCTGTCTCAGATTCCTGAAAGACTCCATCTTAATGTAGTAGTGGGATCTTACAACCACACAATGACTAAGGGAGTGGGCTAATTTATATTGACTATCAGTGATGATGAGAACCCTGGCTGCTTAATTCTAGGTTAGGTGGTAAAAAATAGAGATAAGGTAAATAGAAAAGCGCCACAGGTGGTTACCCTTATGCTATATATGTGAGGCTTCCTAGCTGGCCTCAAATGGACTGTCAAATAGTGAAGAATAAGTATAAAGCACCTAGATGGCTGGGTAATAGCTGGCCTGACGTCCTGACCAGGCTACAATATAGTTTAAAAGCCCTTTAATACGTTATATGTCATAAAAAACCTGTATTAGGGGGTTCAAATCTTAATTTATTACAGAAAATAATATCTTCAAAGCAAACACTTAAAAACAATAAAAATACAATAAAATACAATGATAATAAGATCCGGATCTGATAAGTGTCCTAAATGTTCAATGAATGTCCATGAAGCTGTCCTGTGTGTAAAATCCTGAAAGTGCTTTAAAAGTCACACAGTCACAAAGGGTTTATCCTCCAAATGTTAAGTGTTAAAACTGAGGTGATGCAAACGATGAATAAATTAAGGGATGATAAAATCAATATAAACAGTATGTGGAAAATGTGAAAAATTAGTGAAAAAATATATTTTAGAAAAAAATATGAAAAAAGAATATGAAAAAAGAAAAAATAAGTGACCAATTATATATATATATATATATATATATATATATATATATATATATATATATATATATATATATATATATATATATCCAAAATAAAGGGTAAAAATACTAGTGTAAAAATATAAAAAATGTGATGATAAAAAATAGTGAAAAATATATTAGTCAAAAAATGTGTTAGCCAAAAAACTGTGATAGCCAAAAAAATTGTGAAAAGAGAGACCAAAAAACAATCCTCCAGAGATGATACTGATAGTGGTTGTGTTTGTAAATCCTATTTGGTGTAGTGTCCCAGTGCCAATCCTGTTTGATGTAGTGTCCTATAAACAACAAAATAACATAGTGTATTCCATATAAATAAAATAACAATGATTAGAAATTTGCTTACCCAGTATCGACGCGTTTTGGCCCCTGTGAGGCCTTTTTCAAGACATACAATTGTGTGACACAATTGGCCTTATATAGGGTAAGCAATTGAACAAACAAAGTACATTTTGGCGCCAAAACCGTTACTTTTTGGGCCAACCCCTTCCTATTTATGGTGTATTCTGGGTAAAAAGCTTTAATCACAAAAATAACTATCTAAAAGAGTCCTGTTATGAAAATAAGGCTTTGTAATCTACTACACTGTTTTGTACAATTATACTCAATATTCTTAAAATGTCCTCAAATTGTGAATTGTATTAGGAAATGTATTAAAAATTGCGATTGATGTGCAATGACATCAGTTCCGGTTTCGTCAAAACTGGAAGTGTGTCATGGAAATTTATTAAACATTTCTAAGATGAATAATATCACCTAAAGCTAGACGTGGCCTATCAACACGCACCTACTAGCTTCAACATAGTGTGATATTCATATAAACACATAGGAACATATATCCCCAAATCACGCCAAACCGGAAGTTTAAAAAGAACATCACTTCCGGTTTCGGCTTCTATAGGCCAATTTGGAACAGACCGGATTACTTCTGGTCGCTTCTGTTTATCTCAAACACTTTCCTTGGTGGCTTGCCCTTAGGCCATGTATGGAGGGATCTGTAGTGAAGCATAAAGGCCCAGGGTGTAGAGCACAAGGTTTTCCCAAAATCGCCAAACCGGATGTGTAAAGCGTCACTTCCGGTTTCGGCTAGGAGGCAAAACAGCTGGCAATTTTGACATCCTATCTTGTAACATACTATATAGACCACTTCCCCTAAGTGCTCTGTATCAACCTAAACTTATTAGGTGGAGGAGGTGATCTAAATAACAATCCATCACAATTAGAGTAATGATAAAGCAATGATAAACACATACAAAATTGAGACCAAGATAATTAAAATAATCTTTTGCATATACAGTTTGAAACAACAGAGATACATAGATATAAGTATCATAATTGACCCAATATACATATATAGGGCAAATGAACATACTATAGTTTTGTTAAACATATGTTAATAGTGTTCAATAGCATGATAGTTGTGATAGGAATTATGAGACCTGATTACATAATTGAACCAACAGAAGTCACACTTTATCCATATATGGATATAAGGAAATGACCATACTATGGTTTGAAAATAGTGGTATTCTAAAAACATGATAATGATGATAAAAGTTATGAAACCATGGTTATATAATAAAACTAATAAAACAGAATGTCCATCTATAAAAAAATATATATAAAACAGATTGTCCATCTTTAAAACTGGTGAGAAAATCATGTATAAATTATAATATATAGTTTATAATATATTGGTAATGGATCCCACCCATTAGTAATTTTGCCACAAATATATCTGAAATATTCCACACAGATAGACCATAAAACCATACAAAATAATTGCTGAAATATATCCCAAATACTCATCCACGTGACTACCGACATATAAAAATCTAAAATCTAAAAGTTTAAGGGATAGGGTGGATGTGTTGACAGCCTTAACAGAGCAGATATCCCTAGTGTACAGTCCATAAACTCTGTAAATTAATAAATATATTTAAAAATTGGAGGGAATCCTAAAAGTCTTGATTTTATCATCCCTTAATTTATTCATCGTTTGCATCACCTCAGTTTTAACACTTAACATTTGGAGGATAAACCCTTTGTGACTGTGGGACTTTTAAAGCACTTTCAGGATTTTACACACAGGACAGCTTCGTGGACACTTATTGAACATTTAGGACACTTATCAGATCCGGATCTTATTATCATTGTATTTTATTGTGTTTTTATGTGTTTGCTTTTAAGATATTATTTTCTGTAATAAATTAAGGTTTAACCCCCTAATACGGGTTTTTTATGACATATAACATATTAAAGGGCTTTTAAACTATATTGTAGCCTGGTCAGGATGTCAGGCCAGCTATTACCCAGCCATCAAGGCGCTTTATACTTATTCTTCCCTATTTGAGTGTATGAGGATGTCGTCTAAGTACACCACAACACACTGTTGCAACATATCTCGTAGGACATCATTAATAAATTCCTGAAAAACAGCAAGAGCATTACATAGGCCAAAGGGCATTACAAGATACTCATAATGCCCGCTCCTGGTGTCAAATGCTGTTTTCCATTCATGGCCCTCTTAATCCTAACGAGATTGTACACTCCTCTCAAATCCAGTTTAGTAAAGACCATAGTTCCCTTGAGGCTGTCAAAGAGTTCCATAATAAGCTTAATAGGGTAAGCATTCTTAATGGTAAGACAATTAAGACCCCTATAATTGATACATGGTCTTAACTCGCCACCCTTTTTCTTCACAAAGAAGAAGCCAGCCCCTGCAGGAGAGCAGGATTTGCGGATGATCCCCTGCGACAGAGCATCGGCAACATTCTCCTCCATAGCACAATTCTCTGCAACAGACAGAGGGTAAACCCGGCCCCGAGGAGGAATGGCTCTGGGTTGCAGGTCTATGGCACAACCGTAAGACCGGTGAGGAGGCAACGTACCGGCACTCACCTTGTCAAACACGTCTAGGAACTCTCGGTACTCCTCTGGCAATTGAGAAACCGAAGAAGTGCACAAGACTTTAACTGGTTTCCGAAGACAAAATTTTCGACCTGCGCCAGTCAAGACTGGGATTGTGCTTTTGGAGCCAGAGATAACCCAGAACAACCGGAAAATGCGGAGAGTTTATCACCTGGAACTGGAGGGTTTCAAAATGGAGAGCCCCAACAGCCATGGACAACGGAGCAGTTTCATGAGTAACGAGTGTGGGCTGAAGGGGCCTGCCATCAATGGCCTCAATAGCAGGCGGAACGGACCGAGGCAAAACAGGAATTGAGTGCTTTGATACAAAAACACTGTCAATGAAATAGCCCGCAGCACCGGAGTCAACAAGAGCCTGTGTGACTATGGAGGAGTCCACCCAGGAAAGGACAACCTTGACCATAGGTTTCTCCTTAAGTGGTTCCGGGGACGAGGATAAACCACCCAAGGTCTGCCCCCGACAGGACCTTAGGTGTGAGCGTTTCCCGGCCATGTAGGACAAGACTTTAAAAGGTGGCCCTGTAACCCACAATAGAGGCAGAGCCCTCCCTCCTCCTAAAGGCCCTCCCAGCTGCATCGGCTCAGCAGTACCTGGTAACTTGGGACCAGGAGGCATGGGAGGAGAGGGAGGCATGGGTGGGAACGTAAGAGACAACAGAGCACAAGGCTTCCACAAGCGCTCCTTGAAAGAGGGCCTCTCTCTGAGTCTGATGTCTGAGTCTGATGTCAATTAGGATCAAAAAAGACACCAATGCCTCGAGATCCTCTGGTAAATCTCTGGCAGCAACTTCGTCTTTAATCGCATCAGAGAGCCCATGAAAGAAGGCGGCAACAAGGGCTTCATTGTTCCAACCTACCTCTGTGGCAAGTGTACGGAACTCAATGGCATACTGAGCAAAAGATCTTGTACCTTGCTGAATGAGTCATTTAGCAGCAGAGGAGGAGCATGCTGGAACATCAAATACCCTTCGAAAGGAGGCCACAAATTCAGGGTAATTTGAAATCACAGGTTTATTAGTCTCCCACAAGGGATTAGCCCAAGCAAGAGCTGTGTCAGAGAGTAACAAGATAAGAAATCCCACCTTAGCTCTGTCAGAGGGAAACGCCTGAGGTAACATCTCAAAGTAAATGCCCACCTGGTTCAAAAACCCTCTGCACTGAATAGGATCGCCTCCATATCACTGAGGTAGAGGTGCAGAACCGGACATAGGTGCAGCAGTGCAAACAGGAGCAGCCATAACTTGTGGGACAATTTGGTCCAAATGTGCAGTGCGAGTCAGCAGGGTTTGCAGGGCTAGTGCAAATTGATCCAAGCAGTGATCCTGTACATTCATCCTGGAAATGATGGCAGGTAAAGGTGGATTATTAGCACCATCAGGATTCATGGCCTTTGCATAATGTCAGGGTGCCAGGAATCAGACTGAGTCGAGAAGTGCAAAAATAATCACACCTTTATTAATAGCAAAAAATAATAAAAAGTCCACAAATCAAATAACAAGCCAGGAATCAAAACCAGAGCTGGTAGTCAGACGAGCCGAGTCAGGAGCCAAAGCGAATAGTCAGACGAGCCGGAACAAGGAAAACAGCAGAGTCAGAAACAAGCCAGGGATCAGGAACCAGGAAGGACATCAGGCAGCCAGGTAATACACAGGAACTCTCACAAACATGTCTGAGAAAACGTAAAGGCAAAGCATACTGAACAGAGGCCCTTTAAATAATAAGTGATGACATCACAATTCTGAGACTGCATCCTGTCTCACATGGATGATGCACATCAGTCTGGCCATAAAAGGAAGTGCAGGAATTGAGCAGCATCCCCAAAATGCACCATAGTCAGGAAGAGAGGTGAGTAAAATGGCTGCCAGCAGCACATGGCAAACACAACAGGGAAAAAACCCTGACACATCTTCCTCCATCCGGCAAAGTCTTCATCCATGTGGCTTCTTCCATCTTCATCCATCTGGCGTGGAGCGGGTCCAACCTGAAGACATCCGGCGCGGAGCTCCTCTTCAATATGGTCGCCGCTGTAAACCGGAACTTGAATGCAAGTGACGTCATCCAAGATGGTGTCCCTTGCATTCCTATTGGCTGAAACATTCCAATCAGCCAATAGGATTAGAGCTGCTAAAATCCTATTGGCTGTTCCAATCAGCCAATAGGATGAAAGTTCAATCCTATTGGCTGATTGGAACAGCCAATTGGATTGAGCTCTCATCCTATTGGCTGTAGGGTAGGGTCTGGGCAGTAAAAGAGATAAATGCCCTTTTAAGGGGAATGCCCATACAAATGCCCTTTTCAGGGCAAAGGGGAGCTTAGGTTATTTTAGATAGGGTTTTTATTTGGGGGGTTGGCTGGGTGGGTGGTAAGTTTTACTGTTGGGGGGATATTTGTATTTTTTTTTTTACAGGTAAAAAAGCTGCTTTCTTTGGGGCAATGCCCCACAAAAGGCCCTTTTAAAGGCCATTGGTAGTTTATTGTAGGCTAAGGTTTTTTTTATTTTGGGGAGGCTTTTTTATTTTGATAGGGCTGTTAGATTAGGAGTAATTCTTTTTTTGTTTTTGATAATGTGGGGTTTTTTTCCGTAATTTATTGTTTTTTTATTTTTTGTAACTTAGCGTTTATTTTTTTCTGTAATTTAGTATTTATTTAGAAGGTTATTAATAGTAGATTTAAATAATTTGAGTAGGGTTAGGGTTTTTTAATATGTAATTTAGTTAATTTAATTGGTAGTTTAATGTAATTGTAGTATAATAGTTAGGGTAGGTTAATTAATATTTTAAAAATAGTTAATTTTAATTCTACAGGTAAGTATTAATTTATTTGAAGATCGGGATGTTGTAATTTTAATTTAAACTTAGGGGATTGTTAGGTTTAGGGGTTAATAGCTTAATTTAGTTTATGGCGATGTGGGGGGCTGGCAGTTTAGGGGTTAATAGGTTTAGTTAATGGTAGTGCTGTGGGAGGCCAGAGGTTAAGGGGTTAATACATTTATTTAGGTGGCGGCGGGGTCCGGGAGTGGCAGGATAGGGGTTAAAAATGTTATGTAGGTTGCGGCGATGTTGGGCGGCAGGTTAGGGGTGTTTAGACTAGGGGCTTATGTTAGGGTGTTAGGTGTAAAATGTTACTTGTTTTCAACCATAGAAATCAATGGGATATCGGGCACCATCAAATATAAGCTTTCGCTGCTTTCAGACTCCCATGATTCCAATGGCATCCGCGGCCTCCAGGGTGTTACATCTTAGATTTCAACTTTTGCCGGTCTGTGGCTTTGATAACTAGGTCGGATCATGCTCGCCACAATTGTGCTGCAGAATTCCAGCGTATTTGCAGGTGACAGCTTGATAAATATCCCCCCAGGTCTGTTTATTTAAAGCGGAGAGTTTTCCATCACTTTAATGTAAGAATTGTTTGTTTTATTACTTAATTAATCAACATTCAGGGATAAACAAACAATTGTTCTCCAATCAGCGCTATAGCTACAATAAAAAGAGCCCAAAGGGGAGAGCACTAATTGGACAATAATTCAAACCTTTAGCTCAAAGAAAAATTGACTTTTGAAGTTGGTGCTGGAGCACAGGGAATTTTTATTTCATATCTATATTAAAAATTAAGTTATAGCGCATCTTTATTACATTTGATGAATCAAACTCCATCTAAAATATCACTAACAGTCTGGATCTGTTTTTATAAAGGGCAGAGTTTTACCTAATTTTATGATTGATTGGATATAAAAGATGTATTTTTATTGAGTGTCTTTAAGACCTGAGAAGGACCCTGGCTGAAGATTATCAAATGGGTCCATTAAAATAAAATATTCCCATTTTTTAATTGTGCATTTGAAGATTGATGGCTTTAAACAAGACTCAAGAAGCAGCACCAGAATTCTGTAATAGTAATTAGTTTAATTAACTTCCTTTAGGTGCATTTGCCCTGGGAAATTACACTGTTGGAGAGCTGTGGTAGGGGTTAGAATTTCTTATGGGTTTTCTTAGGTGAAAAGAGTTCCTTGGGGGAGGATTCCATGGTGGGAAAGGGGGCTTCAGATTGTGATAGGAGGGGGCGCTTAGGGTGGTCTTTTGCACTTATTGAATTGTGTTAATAGAACAAGACGTAACAGGATTGGTTGATGTGTAGAGTGTTGCAATGGTTGAGAAAGTAAAGGCTGCTGATAGGAATTAACTGGCAGCTAGAGGTCATTTACCTCATCTACCTCATCTACCTCTTTATACTGCTCTTTATACTGCTATAAACACCCCCCCCACCAGTGTTACCTTACTATAAATGTTGTCAGATGTTAATTACAAGCCCTGGCTTATAACAAAAGGCATTTGCTTATCTATAAGTGTGAGCAGTAATTTACAGCATCAAAGGCGCTATCAGCTAATTGCTATCCCAAAAGTCCATTACTAAGTAAATCTACCTAATGACTTTGCAGGCGTAAACTCTTTTCTGCAGCCACAGACTAAATCCCATAACTCTTCATTTCATGGGTAATTTGTCCTGGCAAACTAAACATGTGGAGTTGCATCGTTCAAGTGATCTAAAATCTACTATATAGGTTTACATTTGCAGAATCACTTCCAGACAGTTTTTAGTTGCATCCTATTATGAGTTGCTACAATTTATTCAATATTTTACAAACAAGTTTTACTGTAAATTACTGCATTAACACCTTGTCTGCCAGAGAGGCAAAACAAATTACTACAGGACTGCATGCATCTATGCCCTCCATGAAAACCAAGCATTTCAAAAACATATTACATTAAATTTAATGTGTCATAGAAACGAACACCTTGATAGAAAAAACTCACAGTAACATAGTGGAAGATATATGTGAGTGTGTATAGATATGTACTGTATGTGTGTGTGTGTGTATAGATATGTACTGTATGTATGTGTGTGTGTGTATAGATATGTACTGTATGTGTGTGTGTGTATAGATATGTACTGTGTGTGTGTGTGTGTATAGATATGTACTGTATGTGTGTGTGTATAGATATGTACTGTGTGTGTATAGATATGTACTGTATGTGTGTGTGTGTATAGATATGTACTGTGTGTGTATAGATATGTACTGTGTGTGTGTGTGTATAGATATGTACTGTATGTGTGTATAGATATGTACTGTATGTGTGTGTGTATAGATATGTACTGTATGTGTGTGTATTATATATAGATATGTACTGTATGTGTGTGTGTGTATAGATATGTACTGTATGTGTGTATAGATATGTACTGTATGTGTGTGTGTATAGATATGTACTGTATGTGTGTGTGTATTATATATAGATATGTACTGTATGTGTGTGTGTGTATAGATATGTACTGTATGTGTGTGTGTATAGATATGTACTGTATGTGTGTGTGTATTATATATAGATATGTACTGTATGTGTGTGTGTGTATTATATATAGATATGTACTGTATGTGTGTGTGTATTATATATAGATATGTACTGTATGTGTGTATGTATTATATATAGATATGTACTGTATGTGTGTGTGTATTATATATAGATATGTACTGTATGTATGTGTGTGTATTATATATAGATATGTACTGTATGTGTGTGTGTATTATATATAGATATGTACTGCATGTGTGTGTGTGTATTATATATAGATATGTACTGTATGTGTGTGTGTGTATTATATATAGATATGTACTGTATGTGTGTATGTATTATATATAGATATGTACTGTATGTGTGTGTGTGTATTATATATAGATATGTACTGCATGTGTGTGTGTGTATTATATATAGATATGTATTCGTGTATATAGATATGTGTGTGAGGACATGTGTCTGTGTGTATGGGTGTGTATGTGTGTATGAATATGTGTGTGTATTATATATATATATGTACTGTATGTGTGTGTGTGTATTATATATAGATATGTACTGTATGTGTGTGTATTATATATAGATATGTACTGTATGTGTGTGTGTGTGTGTGTGTGTGTGTGTATTATATATAGATATGTACTGTATGTGTGTGTGTGTGTGTATTATATATAGATATGTACTGTATGTGTGTGTGTGTATTATATATAGATATGTACTGTATGTGTGTGTGTGTATTATATATAGATATGTACTGTATGTGTGTGTGTGTATTATATATAGATATGTACTGTATGTGTGCGTGTATTATATATAGATATGTACTGTATGTGTGTGTGTGTGTATTATATATAGATATGTATTCGTGTATATAGATATGTGTGTGAGGACATGTGTCTGTGTGTATGGGTGTATGTGTGTATGAATATGTGTGTGTATGGGTGTGTATGTGTGTATGAATATGTGTGTGTATGGGTGTGTATGTGTGTATGAATATGTGTGTGTATGGGTGTGTATGTGTGTATGAATATGTGTGTGTATGGGTGTGTATGTGTGTATGAATATGTGTGTGTATGGGTGTGTATGTGTGTATGAATATGTGTGTGTATGGGTGTGTATGAATATGTGTGTGTATGGGTGTGTATGTGTGTATGAATATGTGTGTGTATGGGTGTGTATGTGTGTATGAATATGTGTGTGTATGGGTGTGTATGTGTGTATGAATATGTGTGTGTATGGGTGTGTATGAATATGTGTGTGTATGGGTGTGTATGTGTGTATGAATATGTGTGTGTATGGGTGTGTATGTGTGTATGAATATGTGTGTGTATGGGTGTGTATGTGTGTATGAATATGTGTGTGTATGGGTGTGTATGTGTGTATGAATATGTGTGTGTATGGGTGTGTATGTGTGTATGAATATGTGTGTGTATGGGTGTGTATGTGTGTATGAATATGTGTGTGTATGGGTGTGTATGAATATGTGTGTGTATGGGTGTGTATGTGTGTATGAATATGTGTGTGTATGGGTGTGTATGTGTGTATGAATATGTGTGTGTATGGGTGTGTATGTGTGTATGAATATGTGTGTGTATATACTCACCGGCCACTTTATTAGGTACATCTTGCTAGTACCGGGATGGACACCTTTTGCCTTCAGAACTGCCTTAATTCTTCATGCCACAGATTCAACAAGATGTCAGAAACATTCCTCAGACATTTTGATCCATATTGACAGATAACATCATGCAGTTGCTGCAGATTTGTCGGCCGCACATCCATGATGCTGTCAGGACAATTGTCCAGTATAATTCACCATTTTGATATTGCATATTAATCACATATGTCTGTGCTATATAATATAGGGGTACAATTGATCATGTGTATTTACTTATATATTCAGGTACACATACACATATATATTATGTATCAGTATTAATATGTATCTATTAGCTAGTGCTGCTTGTCAGTATATAATTAGTTATATATTCAGGTACACATACACATATATATTATGTATCAGTATTAATATGTATCTATTAGCTAGTGCTGCTTGTCAGTATATAATTAGTTATATATTCAGGTACACATACACATATATATTATTTATCAGTATTAATATGTAGCTATTAGCTAGTGCTGCTTGTCAGTATATAATTAGTTATATATTCAGGTACACATACAGATATATATTATGTATCAGTATTAATATGTAGCTATTAGCTAGTGCTGCTTGTCAGTATATAATTACTTATATATTCAGGTACACATACACATATATATTATGTATCAGTATTAATATGTAGCTATTAGCTAGTGCTGCTTGTCAGTATATAATTACTTATATATTCAGGTACACATACACATACATATTATTTATCAGTATTAATATGTATTTATTAGCTAGTGCTGCTTGTCAGTATATCATTAGTTATATATTCAGGTACACATACACATATATATTATTTATCAGTATTAATATGTATTTATTAGCTAGTGCTGCTTGTCAGTATATAATTAGTTATATATTCAGGTACACATACACATATATATTATTTATCAGTATTAATATGTAGCTATTAGCTAGTGCTGCTTGTCAGTATATAATTAGTTATATATTCAGGTACACATACAGATATATATTATTTATCAGTATTAATATGTAGCTATTAGCTAGTGCTGCTTGTCAGTATATAATTACTTATATATTCAGGTACACATACACATATATATTATTATTTATCAGTATTAATATGTATCTATTAGCTAGTACTGCTTGTCAGTATATAATTAGTTATATATTCAGGTACACATACACATATATATTATTTATCAGTATTAATATGTAGCTATTAGCTAGTGCTGCTTGTCAGTATATAATTAGTTATATATTCAGGTACACATACACATATATATTATTTATCAGTATTAATATGTAGCTATTAGCTAGTGCTGCTTGTCAGTATATAATTAGTTATATATTCAGGTACACATACACATATATATATTATTATTTATTAATATGTAGCTATTAGCTAGTAGTGCTGATTGTCAGTATATAATTACTTATATATTCAGGTACACATACACATATATATTATGTATCAGTATTAATATGTATCTATTAGCTAGTGCTGCTTGTCAGTATATAATTACTTATATATTCAGGTACACATACACATATATATTATTTATCAGTATTAATATGTAGCTATTAGCTAGTGCTGCTTGTCAGTATATAATTAGTTATATATTCAGGTACACATACACATACATATTATTTATCAGTATTAATATGCAGCTATTAGCTAGTGTTGCTTGTCAGTATATAATTACTTATATATTCAGGTACACATACACATATATATTATTTATCAGTATTAATATGTAGCTATTAGCTAGTGTTGCTTGTCTGTATATAATTAGTTATATATTCAGGTACACATACAGATATATATTATTTATCAGTATTAATATGTAGCTATTAGCTAGTGCTGCTTGTCAGTATATAATTACTTATATATTCAGGTACACATACACATATATATTATTTATCAGTATTAATATGTAGCTATTAGCTAGTGCTGCTTGTCAGTATATAATTACTTATATATTCAGGTACACATACAGATATATATTATTTATCAGTATTAATATGTAGCTATTAGCTAGTGCTGCTTGTCAGTATATAATTACTTATATATTCAGGTACACATATATATATTATTTATCAGTATTAATATGTAGCTATTAGCTAGTGCTGCTTGTCAGTATATAATTAGTTATATATTCAGGTACACATACACATATATATTATTTATCAGTATTAATATGTAGCTATTAGCTAGTGCTGCTTGTCAGTATATAATTAGTTATATATTCAGGTACACATACACATATATATTATTTATCAGTATTAATATGTAGCTATTAGCTAGTGCTGCTTGTCAGTATATAATTAGTTATATATTCAGGTACACATACACATACATATTATTTATCAGTATTAATATGTAGCTATTAGCTAGTGCTGCTTGTCAGTATATAATTAGTTATATATTCAGGTACACATACACATATATATTATTTATCAGTATTAATATGTAGCTATTAGCTAGTGCTGCTTGTCAGTATATAATTAGTTATATATTCAGGTACACATACACATATATATTATTTATCAGTATTAATATGTAGCTATTAGCTAGTGCTGCTTGTCAGTATATAATTAGTTATATATTCAGGTACACATACACATACATATTATTTATCAGTATTAATATGTAGCTATTAGCTAGTGCTGCTTGTCAGTATATAATTAGTTATATATTCAGGTACACATACACATACATATTATTTATCAGTATTAATATGTAGCTATTAGCTAGTGCTGCTTGTCAGTATATAATTACTTATATATTCAGGTACACATACACATATATATTATTTATCAGTATTAATATGTAGCTATTAGCTAGTGCTGCTTGTCAGTATATAATTAGTTATATATTCAGGTACACATACACATATATAGTATTTATCAGTATTAATATGTAGCTATTAGCTAGTGCTGCTTGTCAGTATATAATTACTTATATATTCAGGTACACATACACATACATATTATTTATCAGTATTAATATGTATCTATTAGCTAGTGCTGCTTGTCAGTATATAATTACTTATATATTCAGGTACACATACACATATATATTATGTATCAGTATTAATATGTATCTATTAGCTAGTGCTGCTTGTCAGTATATAATTACTTATATATTCAGGTACACATACACATACATATTATTTTTCAGTATTAATATGTAGCTATTAGCTAGTGCTGCTTGTCAGTATATAATTACTTATACATTCAGGTACACATACACATATATATTATTTATCAGTATTAATATGTAGCTATTAGTTAGTGCTGCTTGTCAGTATATAATTACTTATATATTCAGGTACACATACATATTATTTTTCAGTATTAATATGTAGCTATTAGCTAGTGCTGCTTGTCAGTATATAATTACTTATATATTCAGGTACACATACACATATATATTATTTATCAGTATTAATATGTAGCTATTAGCTAGTGCTGCTTGTCAGTATATAATTAGTTATATATTCAGGTACACATACAGATATATATTATTTATCAGTATTAATATGTATTTATTAGCTAGTGCTGCTTGTCAGTATATAATTAGTTATATATTCAGGTACACATACACATATATATTATTTATCAGTATTAATATGTAGCTATTAGCTAGTTCTGCTTGTCAGTATATAATTAGTTATATATTTAGGTACACATACAGATATATATTATTTATCAGTATTAATATGTATTTATTAGCTAGTGCTGCTTGTCAGTATATAATTAGTTATATATTCAGGTACACATACAGATATATATTATTTATCAGTATTAATATGTAGCTATTAGCTAGTGCTGCTTGTCAGTATATCATTAGTTATATATTCAGGTACACATACAGATATATATTATTTATCAGTATTAATATGTAGCTATTAGCTAGTGCTGCTTGTCAGTATATAATTAGTTATATATTCAGGTACACATACACATATATATTATTTTTCAGTATTAATATGTAGCTATTAGCTAGTGCTGCTTGTCAGTATATAATTAGTTATATATTAAGGTACACATACACATATATATTATTTTTCAGTATTAATATGTAGCTATTAGCTAGTGCTGCTTGTCAGTATATAATTACTTATATATTCAGGTACACATACACATATATATTATTATTTATCAGTATTAATATGTAGCTATTAGCTAGTGCTGCTTGTCAGTATATAATTACTTATATATTCAGGTACACATACACATATATATTATTTTTCAGTATTAATATGTAGCTATTAGCTAGTGCTGCTTGTCAGTATATAATTACTTATATATTCAGGTACACATACACATATATATTATTTATCAGGATTAATATGTAGCTATTAGCTAGTGCTGCTTGTCAGTATATCATTACTTATATATTCAGGTACACATACACATATATATTATTTATCAGGATTAATATGTATCTATTAGCTAGTGCTGCTTGTCAGTATATAATTACTTATATATTCAGGTACACATACACATAGATATTATTTATCAGTATTAATATGTAGCTATTAGCTAGTGCTGCTTGTCAGTATATAATTACTTATATATTCAGGTACACATACACATAGATATTATTTATCAGTATTAATATGTAGCTATTAGCTAGTGCTGCTTGTCAGTATATAATTAGTTATATATTCAGGTACACATACACATATATATTATTTATCAGTATTAATATGTAGCTATTAGCTAGTGCTGCTTGTCAGTATATAATTACTTATATATTCAGGTACACATACACATATATATTATTTATCAGTATTAATATGTAGCTATTAGCTAGTGCTGCTTGTCAGTATATAATTAGTTATATATTCAGGTACACATACAGATATATATTATTTATCAGTATTAATATGAAGCTATTAGCTAGTGCTGCTTGTCAGTATATAATTACTTATATATTCAGGTACACATACAGATATATATTATTTATCAGTATTAATATGTAGCTATTAGCTAGTGCTGCTTGTCAGTACAGTATATAATTAGTTATATATTCAGGTACACATACACATATATATTATTTATCAGTATTAATATGTAGCTATTAGCTAGTGCTGCTTGTCATTATATAATTAGTTATATATTAAGGTACACATACACATATATATTATTTATCAGTATTAATATGTAGCTATTAGCTAGTGTTGCTTGTCAGTATATAATTACTTATATATTCAGGTACACATACAGATATATATTATTTATCAGTATTAATATGTAGCTATTAGCTAGTGTTGCTTGTCAGTATATAATTACTTATATATTCAGGTACACATACACATATATATTATTTATCAGTATTAATATGTAGCTATTAGCTAGTGCTGCTTGTCAGTATATAATTACTTATATATTCAGGTGGTACACATACACATATATATATATATTATTATTTATCAGTATTAATATGTAACTATTAGCTAGTGCTGCTTGTCAGTATATAATTAGTTATATATTTAGGTACACATACAGATATATATTATTTATCAGTATTAATATGTATTTATTAGCTAGTGCTGCTTGTCAGTATATAATTAGTTATATATTAAGGTACACATACACATATATATTATTTTTCAGTATTAATATGTGTCTATTAGCTAGTGCTGCTTGTCAGTATATAATTACTTATATATTCAGGTACACATACACATATATATTATTTATCAGTATTAATATGTAGCTATTAGCTAGTGCTGCTTGTCAGTATATAATTACTTATATATTCAGGTACACATACACATATATATTATTTATCAGTATTAATATGTAGCTATTAGCTAGTGCTGCTTGTCAGTATATAATTACTTATATATTCAGGTACACATACACATATATATTATTTTTCAGTATTAATATGTAGCTCTTAGCTAGTGCTGCTTGTCAGTATATAATTACTTATATATTCAGGTACACATACATATTATTTATCAGTATTAATATGTAGCTATTAGCTAGTGTTGCTTGTCAGTATATAATTACTTATATATTCAGGTACACATACACATATATATTATTTATCAGTATTAATATGTAGCTATTAGCTAGTGTTGCTTGTCAGTATATAATTACTTATATATTCAGGTACACATACACATATATATTATTTATCAGTATTAATATGTAGCTATTAGCTAGTGCTGCTTGTCAGTATATCATTACTTATATATTCAGGTACACATACAGATATATATTATTTATCAGTATTAATATGTAGCTATTAGCTGGTGCTGCTTGTCAGTATATCATTACTTATATATTCAGGTACACATACAGATATATATTATTTATCAGTATTAATATGTAGCTATTAGCTAGTACTGCTTGTCAGTATATAATTACTTATATATTCAGGTACACATACAGATATATATTATTTATCAGTATTAATATGTATCTATTAGCTAGTGCTGCTTGTCAGTATATAATTAGTTATATATTCAGGTACACACATATATATTATTTTTCAGTATTAATATGTTGCTATTAGCTAGTGCTGCTTGTCAGTATATAATTACTTATATATTCAGGTACACATACACAGATATATATTATTTATCAGTATTAATATGTATCTATTAGCTAGTGCTGCTTGTCAGTATATCATTACTTATATATTCAGGTACACATACACAGATATATATTATTTATCAGTATTAATATGTATCTATTAGCTAGTGCTGCTTGTCAGTATATCATTACTTATATATTCAGGTACACATACACATATATATTATTTATCAGTATTAATATGTAGCTATTAGCTAGTGCTGCTTGTCAGTATATAATTACTTATATATTCAGGTACACATACACATATATATTATTTATCAGTATTAATATGTAGCTATTAGCTAGTGCTGCTTGTCAGTATATAATTAGTTATATATTCAGGTACACATACAGATATATATTATGTATCAGTATTAATATGTAGCTATTAGCTAGTGCTGCTTGTCAGTATATAATTACTTATATATTCAGGTACACATACACATACATATTATTTATCAGTATTAATATGTATCTATTAGCTAGTGCTGCTTGTCAGTATATCATTACTTATATATTCAGGTACACATACACAGATATATATTATTTATCAGTATTAATATGTATCTATTAGCTAGTGCTGCTTGTCAGTATATCATTACTTATATATTCAGGTACACATACACATATATATTATTTATCAGTATTAATATGTAGCTATTAGCTAGTGCTGCTTGTCAGTATATAATTACTTATATATTCAGGTACACATACACATATATATTATTTATCAGTATTAATATGTAGCTATTAGCTAGTGCTGCTTGTCAGTATATAATTACTTATATATTCAGGTACACATACACATACATATTATTTATCAGTATTAATATGTAGCTATTAGCTAGTGCTGCTTGTCAGTATATAATTACTTATATATTCAGGTACACATACACATATATATTATTTTTCAGTATTAATATGTATCTATTAGCTAATGCTGCTTGTCAGTATATAATTAGTTATATATTAAGGTACACATACACATATATATTATTTATCAGTATTAATATGTAGCTATTAGCTAGTGCTGCTTGTCAGTATATAATTACTTATATATTCAGGTACACATACACATATATATTATTTATCAGTATTAATATGTAGCTATTAGCTAGTGCTGCTTGTCAGTATATAATTACTTATATATTCAGGTACACATACACATATATATTATTTATCAGTATTAATATGTATCTATTAGCTAGTGCTGCTTGTCAGTATATAATTACTTATATATTCAGGTACACATACACATACATATTATTTATCAGTATTAATATGTAGCTATTAGCTAGTGCTGCTTGTCAGTATATAATTACTTATATATTCAGGTACACATACACATACATATTATTTATCAGTATTAATATGTAGCTATTAGCTAGTACTGCTTGTCAGTATATAATTAGTTATATATTCAGGTACACACATATATATTATTTATCAGTATTAATATGTAGCTATTAGCTAGTGCTGCTTGTCAGTATATAATTACTTATATATTCAGGTACACACATATATATTATTTTTCAGTATTAATATGTAGCTATTAGCTAGTACTGCTTGTCAGTATATAATTACTTATATATTCAGGTACACATACACAGATATATATTATTTATCAGTATTAATATGTATCTATTAGCTAGTGCTGCTTGTCAGTATATAATTACTTATATATTCAGGTACACATACACATATATATTATTTATCAGTATTAATATGTAGCTATTAGCTAGTGCTGCTTGTCAGTATATAATTACTTATATATTCAGGTACACATACACATATATAGTATTTATCAGTATTAATATGTAGCTATTAGCTAGTGTTGCTTGTCAGTATAGAATTGCTTACTGTAAAGTTTTTGTACTTTATCAAAATAATCCATGTTTAGTTACTATGATATTCAAGGTCTCCAACATAGCTGCATGATTCCTATCATCATATTATTGGTATAAATATCCTTATACGTGGTTCTAGTAAGTCTCTTTTTCTATAAACATTAGTGGGGTTCAACCTTGGTTAATGGTCAAATCGAGATACTGACTTGTATTTACAAAATACATATTTGTCTGTTATAGCTTAGTGACGAGTGCCATCTTCCGAGGGAAAAATATTCTAACTGCTAAATCTTAGCTTATTAAAAAAAATGTTAATTAATCTGTAATTAGTGTTAGCCAATCATTTATGTGAACCTAACCTTATCAGTTAGGGTGGAGTTAAGCGTTTTCCATATAATACACACTCACCCACAAAAGGGGGAGGGGAACACAAGCAGACGGCACAAGGGGCCACACTAAGGATGCATGATGACCACACCCTATCCAGAGGAGATGGGAGGCTAAGCTGACCAGGTAGGCAAGTCAGAATAATGGCAAGTGAGGGTCTTTTTACACTGAACCCCAGTGAAGGATCCCACAATGTTGATAAGTATGAAACAAACCTATATAAAACAGCTTGGTTAATATGATTTATGATCTATACATTTATATTCAAAGTTTTATTATTGAATCAGGTGAGTCAATCAATTCTGATTTGCCCTTTATAGTCACAAATATTTTTGTTTGGTAATTCCTGTTAACCTGGTCTTATCTGTCGACAATAACACTGGGTCAATCAGGAATCTGGTAATAATATAATTTTCTTATGGTTTGCCAGGATTATTAGTTTACCTGATTCTTGCCAGCTATGCTGAGAATTTAAATAACAAAAGTTTATGTTTCTCTATTATGCATGCAAGCTACTGCAAATAAAATAATTTAGTGATTGTTTTCATTCGTTTTTTACCTAATAATCATTAAATCATTGTAATGATGTATGCTTATTGATTTGCTTTCTTCAAATATCACTTATTATTTCCAATAATTCTTTTAATAAACTAAGTTTGTTTATTGATCTGGTCTCAGTTTAATAAATAGACAAATCAGAACTAAAAGGATTCAGGTTTTCTATGTATTATCCTTTGCAAATGATATAATTCAGAGTGTTATTAAATTGCACACATTGCCCCTGTAAAGTTGGTAACCGCTATTATATAAATATTGAGTTACATTATCAGAATGATATAGAGGTTCCATAATATTTATTGTGTCTAAACACATAATGCACTTTGCGCGTACACTACTGAAATAATAATAATTTCTTCTGTTAAGTGTGATCAGTCCACGGGTCATCATTACTTCTGGGATATTACTCCTCCCCAACAGGAAGTGCAAGAGGATTCACCCAGCAGAGCTGCATATAGCTCCTCCCCTCTACGTCACTCCCAGTCATTCTCTTGCACCCAACGACTAGATAGGATGTGTGAGAGGACTATGGTGATTATACTTAGTTTTATATCTTCAATCAAAAGTTTGTTATTTTAAAATAGCACCGGAGTGTGTTATTACCTCTCTGGCAGAGTTTGAAGAAGAATCTACCAGAGTTTTGCTATGATTTTAGCCGGAGTAGTTAAGATCATATTGCTGTTCTCGGCCATCTGAGGAGTGAGGTAAACTTCAGATCAGGGGACAGCGGGCAGATGAATCTGCATAGAGGTATGTAGCAGTTTTTATTTTCTGACAATGGAATTGATGAGAAAATCCTGCCATACCGATATAATGTCATGTATGTATACTTTACACTTCAGTATTCTGGGGAATGGTACTTCACTAGAATTACACTGTAAGAAATACATAAAGCTGTTTAATAACTAGAGATTATGTTTAACGTTTTTGCTGGAATGTAAAATCGTTTTCATTTGCTGAGGTACTGTGTGAATAAATGTTTGGGCACTATTTTTCCACTTGGCAGTTGCTTAATCTGTTTTTCTGACAGTTTCTGTTCTCCCTCACTGCTGTGTGTGAGGGGGAGGGGCCGTTTTTTGGCGCTTTTACTATGCATCAAATATTTCAGTCAGCAACTCATTGTATTCCCTGCATGATCCGGTTCATCTCTACAGAGCTCAGGGGTCTTCAAAACTTATTTTGAGGGAGGTAATTTCTCTCAGCAGAGCTGTGAGAATTATAGTTTGACTGAGATAAAAAAAGTTTATTCTGTAATTTGTTTCCTGCTTTCAGAATTTGTTATCTTTGCTAATGGGATTAAACCTTTGCTAAAGTTGTGTTGTTTACAAGGATTGAGGCTATAACTGTTTCAATTTATTAATTTTCAACTGTCATAGATCTTCTGTGCTTCTTAAAGGCACAGTACGTTTTAATATTATTCTAATTGAATTGTATTTCCAAGTTGCAAGTTTATTTGCTAGTGTGTTAAACATGTCTGATTCAGAGGATGATACCTGTGTCATTTGTTGCAATGCCAAAGTGGAGCCCAATAGAAATTTATGTACTAACTGTATTGATGCTACTTTAAATAAAAGTCAATCTGTACAAATTGAACAAATTTCACCAAACAACGAGGGGAGAGTTATGCCGACTAACTCGCCTCACGTGTCAGTACCTACATCTCCCGCTCAGAGGGAGGTGCGTGATATTGTAGCGCCGAGTACATCTGGGCGGCCATTACAAATCACATTACAGGATATGGCTACTGTTATGACTGAGGTTTTGGCTAAATTACCAGAACTAAGAGGTAAGCGTGATCACTCTGGGGTGAGAACAGAGTGCGCTGATAATATTAGGGCCATGTCAGACACTGCGTCACAGGTGGCAGAACATGAGGACGGAGAACTTCATTCTGTGGGTGACGGTTCTGATCCAAACAGACTGGATTCAGATATTTCAAATTTTAAATTTAAACTGGAAAACCTCCGTGTATTACTAGGGGAGGTGTTAGCGGCTCTGAATGATTGTAACACAGTTGCAATACCAGAGAAAATGTGTAGGTTGGATAAATATTTTGCGGTACCGACGAGTACTGAGGTTTTTCCTATACCTAAGAGACTTACTGAAATTGTTACTAAGGAGTGGGATAGACCCGGTGTGCCGTTCTCACCCCCTCCGATATTTAGAAAAATGTTTCCAATAGACGCCACCACAAGGGACTTATGGCAAACGGTCCCTAAGTTGGAGGGAGCAGTTTCTACCTTAGCTAAGCGTACCACTATCCCGGTGGAGGATAGCTGTGCTTTTTCAGATCCAATGGATAAAAAGTTAGAGGGTTACCTTAAGAAAATGTTTGTTCAACAAGGTTTTATATTGCAACCCCTTGCATGCATTGCGCCGATCACGGCTGCAGCGGCATTCTGGATTGAGTCTCTGGAAGAGAACATTGGTTCAGCTACTCTGGACGACATTACGGACAGGCTTAGAGTCCTTAAACTAGCTAATTCATTCATTTCGGAGGCCGTAGTACATCTTACTAAACTTACGGCGAAGAATTCAGGATTCGCCATTCAGGCACGCAGGGCGCTGTGGCTAAAATCCTGGTCAGCTGATGTTACTTCTAAGTCTAAATTGCTTAATATACCTTTCAAAGGGCAGACCTTATTCGGGCCCGGGTTGAAAGAGATTATCGCTGACATTACAGGAGGTAAAGGCCATGCCCTGCCTCAGGACAAAGCCAAAGCCAAGACTAGACAGTCTAATTTTCGTTCCTTTCGTAATTTCAAAGCAGGAGCAGCATCAACTTCCTCTGCACCAAAACAGGAAGGAGCTGTTGCTCGCTACAGACAAGGCTGGAAACCTAACCAGTCCTGGAACAAGGGCAAGCAGACTAGGAAACCTGCTGCTGCCCCTAAAACAGCATGAATTGAGGGCCCCCGATCCGGGATCGGATCTAGTGGGGGGCAGACTTTCTCTCTTCGCCCAGGCTTGGGCAAGAGATGTTCAGGATCCCTGGGCGCTAGAGATAATATCTCAGGGATACCTTCTGGACTTCAAATACTCTCCTCCAAGAGAGAGATTTCATCTGTCAAGATTGTCAACAATCCAGACAAAGAAAGAGGCGTTTCTACGCTGTGTACAAGAGCTCTTGTTAATGGGAGTAATCCATCCAGTTCCACGATCGGAACAGGGACAGGGGTTTTACTCAAATCTGTTTGTGGTTCCCAAAAAAGAGGGAACTTTCAGACCAATCCTGGACTTAAAGATCCTAAACAAATTCCTAAGAGTTCCATCGTTCAAGATGGAGACTATTCGGACAATTTTACCTATGATCCAAGAGGGTCAATACATGACCACTGTAGATTTAAAAGATGCTTACCTTCACATACCGATTCACAAAGATCATTATCGGTACCTAAGGTTTGCCTTCCTAGACAGGCATTACCAGTTTGTGGCTCTTCCATTCGGATTGGCTACAGCTCCAAGAATCTTCACAAAGGTTCTGGGTGCTCTTCTGGCGGTACTAAGACCGCGGGGAATCTCGGTAGCTCCATACCTAGACGACATTCTGATACAAGCTTCAAGCTTTCAAACTGCCAAGTCTCATACAGAGTTAGTGCTGGCATTTCTAAGGTCACATGGATGGAAGGTGAACGAAAAGAAAAGTTCACTCGTTCCACTCACAAGAGTTCCCTTCCTGGGGACTCTTATAGATTCTGTAGAAATGAAGATTTACCTGACAGAGGACAGGCTAACAAGACTTCAAAGTGCTTGCCGCACCCTTCATTCCATTCAACACCCGTCAGTGGCTCAATGCATGGAGGTAATCGGCTTAATGGTAGCGGCAATGGACATAGTACCCTTTGCACGCTTACACCTCAGACCACTGCAACTGTGCATGCTAAGTCAGTGGAATGGGGATTACTCAGACTTATCCCCTTCTCTGAATCTGGATCAAGAGACCAGAAATTCTCTTCTATGGTGGCTTTCTCGGCCACATCTGTCCAGGGGGATGCCATTCAGCAGACCAGACTGGACAATTGTAACAACAGACGCCAGCCTTCTAGGTTGGGGTGCCGTCTGGAATTCTCTGAAGGCTCAGGGACAATGGAGTCAGGAGGAGAGTCTCCTGCCAATAAACATTCTGGAATTGAGAGCAGTTCTCAATGCCCTCCTGGCTTGGCCCCAGTTGACAACTCGGGGGTTCATCAGGTTTCAGTCGGACAACATCACGACTGTAGCTTACATCAACCATCAGGGAGGGACAAGAAGCTCCCTAGCTATGATGGAAGTATCAAAGATAATTTGCTGGGCAGAGTCTCACTCTTGCCACCTGTCAGCAATCCACATCCCGGGAGTGGAGAACTGGGAGGCGGATTTCTTAAGTCGTCAGACTTTTCATCCGGGGGAGTGGGAACTTCATCCGAAGGTCTTTGCCCAAATACTTCGACGTTGGGGCAAACCAGAGATAGATCTCATGGCGTCTCGACAGAACGCCAAGCTTCCTCGTTACGGGTCCAGATCCAGGGATCCAGGAGCAGTCCTGATAGATGCTCTGACAGCACCTTGGGACTTCAGGATGGCTTACGTGTTTCCACCCTTCCCGTTGCTTCCTCGATTGATTGCCAGAATCAAACAAGAGAGAGCATCAGTGATTCTAATAGCACCTGCGTGGCCACGCAGGACTTGGTATGCAGACCTGGTGGACATGTCATCCTGTCCACCTTGGTCTCTACCTCTGAAACAGGACCTTCTGATACAGGGTCCCTTCAAACATCAAAATCTAACTTCTCTGAAGCTGACTGCTTGGAAATTGAACGCTTGATTTTATCAAGACGTGGATTTTCTGAGTCAGTTATTGATACCTTAATACAGGCTAGGAAACCTGTTACCAGAAAGATTTACCATAAGATATGGCGTAAATACCTATATTGGTGTGAATCCAAAGGTTACTCTTGGAGTAAGGTTAGGATTCCTAGGATATTGTCTTTTCTACAAGAAGGTTTAGAAAAGGGTTTATCTGCTAGTTCATTAAGGGGACAGATCTCAGCTCTGTCCATTCTGTTACACAAACGTCTGTCAGAAGTTCCTGACGTCCAGGCTTTTTGTCAGGCTTTGGCCAGAATTAAGCCTGTGTTTAAAACTGTTGCTCCACCATGGAGTTTAAACCTTGTTCTTAATGTTTTACAGGGCGTTCAGTTTGAACCCCTTCATTACATTGATATAAAGTTGTTATCTTGGAAAGTTCTATTTTTAATGGCTATTTCCTCGGCTCGAAGAGTCTCTGAATTATCAGCCTTACATTGTGATTCTCCTTATTTGATTTTTCATTCGGATAAGGTAGTCCTGCGTACTAAACCTGGGTTCTTACCTAAGGTAGTTACTAACAGGAATATCAATCAAGAGATTGTTGTTCCTTCTTTATGCCCAAATCCTTCTTCAAAGAAGGAACGTCTACTGCACAACCTGGATGTAGTCCGTGCTCTAAAATTTTACTTACAGGCAACTAAGGAATTTCGACAAACGTCTTCTCTGTTTGTCATTTACTCTGGGCAGAGGAGAGGTCAAAAAGCTTCCGCTACCTCTCTTTCTTTTTGGCTTCGTAGCATAATTCGTTTAGCTTATGAGACTGCTGGACAGCAGCCTCCTGAAAGAATTACAGCTCATTCTACTAGAGCTGTGGCTTCCACTTGGGCCTTCAAGAATGAGGCCTCTGTTGAACAGATTTGCAAGGCTGCAACTTGGTCTTCGCTTCATACTTTTTCCAAATTTTACAAATTTGACACTTTTGCTTCATCGGAGGCTATTTTTGGGAGAAAGGTTCTTCAGGCAGTGGTTCCTTCTGTATAAAGAGCCTGCCTATCCCTCCCGTCATCCGTGTACTTTTGCTTTGGTATTGGTATCCCAGAAGTAATGATGACCCGTGGACTGATCACACTTAACAGAAGAAAACATAATTTATGCTTACCTGATAAATTCCTTTCTTCTGTAGTGTGATCAGTCCACGGCCCGCCCTGTTTTTAAGGCAGGTAAATATTTTTTAATTTATACTCCAGTCACCACTTCACCCTTGGCTTTTCCTTTCTCGTTGGTCCTTGGTCGAATGACTGGGAGTGACGTAGAGGGGAGGAGCTATATGCAGCTCTGCTGGGTGAATCCTCTTGCACTTCCTGTTGGGGAGGAGTAATATCCCAGAAGTAATGATGACCCGTGGACTGATCACACTACAGAAGAAAGGAATTTATCAGGTAAGCATAAATTATGTTATTTACTGTATAATAATAATAATAATAATAATAATAATAAGGATAATATTCACAACATTATGTTTGGAGGCACTGCTGAGATTTCAAAAGCTCTATTAATAATTTTTTTGTTGTTGTTGTTGAAATAATTAGCATTTATTAGGTTTAAGTATAAATTTTATATTTTTAAGCACTAAACAGTGTTTCTCCTTTAAGTAAAAATAAAACTTTGAGCTTGCTTTACTATCTTTGAGAAGAATGATAACATTGTGAATGTTTTGGTTTTCTTTTTTATAAAAAAAAAGTTCTCTCTTGTGCTTGGCTTTGTCGCAGAGAGAAAGTTTTGTACTTTAGATTTAAAGTGGCAGTACTGATGTTTTATGTTATATAGAATGATATCTATAAATTGCTAACTGCAAGAAACAAGTAATTATATTCTGTCACAGAATCTAACTTAAAACTGATAATTTTATTTCAGTGTCAGTCTGCTGTCAAACTGAATCTCACAGATATTACAGAACTCTTTGTTATTAAAATAAACCCCCCTCCCAGAGTTCAATAAACAAATGAGATATTATTTAATGAATTGATTTAAGTGACACTTTAACAAATATATAGCTATATGGTTACTAACCAGTCTACAACTATAAATGCAATAAGTTTTATTGCTGCTTAACAGCTAAGCTGTGGTCTATAATAAGTAAGTGTCTACAATAAACATTCCTATTAAGGCAACTGAGGACTGCAAACAAGGGATGTAAGATTGATCGGATTCTAATTAATTTACATAACTTGCAAATGTACCTGATTATAGTTTTGCTCTAACAAAACTGATTTATTTTACAGTGACAAAACTGGATGAAACTTTATTTCTTAATAATACAATTTTTGCAGGGAACTGTGTTTCTACTACAGAAAATAACATTTCCCCTATTTGTTTAACAGAACAAAGATGCTCTCATGAGACTTATAAGCCTTCTTATCCTGAATTAAGGGTAACGTAAAGTTGCAGGCTGCTAGAAGAGATCTACATTCCTCAGTCGTGCAGTGAGGTCAAATGTCCTGTCTGGAACTGATGATGTCAGGTAGTACCTGATTTTCAAATCATTACTGAATTAAACATATTGGCATGTATTTATCAAACTATCAACCGCAAATACGCTGGAATTCAGCAGCATATTTGTGGTGAGCCTGATTCACCTTAGTTATCAAACCCTACAAACCGGCAAAAGTAGAATTTAGTGACGTAACATACGATCCGCCGGACTCAGTCCAACACAGATCGATGCTTACATCACTACAGATGTTCCGAATGCAAGTTCAGCACAATATGACTACTTTTGGAAGTTATAAAAAAACGATGTACTCTCGCCACTATTCCGGCCCAGCGTACCTGGTTTTCAATCTGCCACCCTGGAGGATGCCATAGGAATCAATGGGATTCGGAAAGCAGCAAGAGCTTATGTTCGCTGCTGCCCGATATCCCATTGATTCCTATGGGAATATGTACACCTAACACCCTAACATGTACCCGTAGTCTAAACACCCCTAATCTGCCCCCTCTACACCGCTGCCACCTACATTATACGTATTAACCCCTAATCTGCCCCCCCCCTACACCGCCGCCACCTACATTATACTTATTAACCCCTAATCTGCCGCACCGACACCGCTGCCACATAAATAAAACTTATTAACCTCTATCCCACCGCTCCCGTACCCGGCCGCAACTAAATAAACTTATTAACCCCTAAACCGCTGCTCCCGGAGCCCACCGCCACCTACATTATACTTATTAACCCCTAATCTTCCACCCTCTACACCACCTCCACTATATTAAATTTCTTAACCCCTAAACCTAAGTCTAACCCTAACACCCCCTAACTTAAATATAATTGAAATATATATAAATAAATATTCCTATCATTAACTACATAATTCCCATTTAAAACTAAATACTTACCTATAAAATAAACCCTAAGATAGCTACAATATAACTAATAGTTACATTTTAGCTAGCTTAGGGTTTATTTTTATTTTACAGGCAACTTTGTATTTATTTTAACTAGGTAGAATAGTTACTATTCTAGATAATTTTATTTAATTTTATTTAATTGTAGTTAATTGTAGTTAATGTAGGTAATTAATTTAATTATAGTGTAGTGTTAGGTGTAATTGGTTAGGTTTTATTTTACAGGTACTTTTGTCTTTATTTTAACTAGGTAGTTATTAATATAAATAGTTATTAATATAACTATTAATATAAATAGTTATTATTATTAAATGGTTAATAACTATTTAATAACTATTGTAGCTAGTTAAAATAAATACAAAGTTGCCAGTAAAATAAAAATAAATCCTAAGATAGATACAATGTAACTATTAGTTATATTTTAGCTATCTGAGGCCTAGATTTAGAGTTGGGCGGTAGCCGTCAAAACCAGCGTTAGAGGCTCCTAACGCTGGTTTTTACCGCACTCTGGTATTTGGAGTCAGTCATTAAAGGGTCTAACGCTCACTTTTCAGCCGCGACTTTTCCATACCGCAGATCCCCTTACATCAATTGCGTATCCTATCTTTTCAATGGGATCTTTCTAACTCCGGTATTTAGAGTCGTGGCAGAAGTGAGCGTTAGAAATCTAACGACAAAACTCCAGCAGCAGAAAAAAGTCAGTAGTTAAACGCCGGTTTATAAAGCTCTTAACTACTGTGCTCTAAAGTACACTAACACCCATAAACTACCTATGTACCCCTAAACCGAGGTCCCCCCACATCGCCGCCACTCGATGAAATTTTTTTAACCCCTAATCTGCCGACCGCCACCTACGTTATACTTATGTACCCCTAATCTGCTGCCCCTAACACCGCCGACCCCTATATTATATTTATTAACCCCTAACCTGCCCCCCACAACGTCGCTGCCAGCTACCTACAATAATTAACCCATAATCTGCCGAACGCAAAGCGCCGCTACTTACGTTATCCTTATGTACCCCTAATCTGCTGCCCCTAACACCGCCGACCCCTATATTATATTTATTAACCCCAAATCTGCCCCCCACAACATCGCCTCCACCTGCCTACACTTATTAACCCCTAATCTGCCGAGCGGACCGCACCGCTATTATAATAAAGTTATTAACCCCTAATCCGCCTCACTAACCCTATAATAAATAGTATTAACCCCTAACCTGCCCTCCCTAACATCGCCTACACCTAACTTCAAACATTATCCCCTAATCTGCCGACTGGAGCTCACCGCTATTCTAATAAATGTATTAACCCCTAAAGCTAAGTCTAACCCTAACACTAACAACCCCCTAACTTAAATATAATTTAAATCTAACGAAATTAATTAACTCTTATTAAATAAATTATTCCTATTTAAAGCTAAATACTTACCTGTAAAATAAATCCTAATATAGCTACAATATAAATTATATTTATATTATAGCTATTTTAGGATTTATATTTATTTTACAGGTAACTTTGTATTTATTTTAACCAGGTACAATAGCTATTAAATAGTTAAGAACTATTTAATAGCTAAAATAGTTAAAATAATTACAAAATTACCTGTAAAATAAATCCTAACCTAAGTTACAATTAAACCTAACACTACACTATCAATAAATTAATTAAATAAAATACCTACAATTACCTACAATTAAACCTAACACTACACTATCAATAAATTAATTAAATACAATATCTACAAATAAATACAATGAAATAAACTAACTAAAGTACAAAAAATAAAAAAGAACTAAGTTATAAAAAATAAAAAAATATTTACAAACATCAGAAAAATATTACAACAATTTTAAACTAATTACACCTGCTCTAAGCCCCCTAGTAAAATAACAAAGACCCCCAAAATAAAAATATGCCCTACCCTATTCTAAATTACTAAAGTTCAAAGCTCTTTTACCTTACCAGCCCTGAACAGGGCCCTTTGCGGGGCATGCCCCAAAGAATTCAGCTCTTTTGCCTGTAAAAAAAACACATACAATACCCCCCCCAACATTACAACCCACCACCCACATACCCCTAATCTAACCCAAAACCCCCTTAAATAAACCTAACACTAAGCTCCTGAAGATCTTCCTACCTTATCTTCACCATACCAGGTTCACCGATCGATCCAGAAGAGCTCCTCCGATGTCTTGATCCAAGCCCAAGCGGGGGGCTGAAGATGTCCATGATCCGGCTGAAGTCTTCATCCAAGCGGGAGCTGAAGAGGTCCATGATCCGGCTGAAGTCTTCATCCAAGTGGGAGCTGAAGAGGTCCATGATCCGGCTGAAGTCTTCTATCAATGGCATCTTCAATCTTCTTTCTTCCGGATCCATGTTCATCCCGCCGACGCGGAACAACCATCTTCACCGACGACTTCCCGACGAATGACGGTTCCTTTAAGGGACGTCATCCAAGATGGCGTCCCTCGAATTCCGATTGGCTGATAGGATTCTATCAGCCAATCGGAATTAAGGTAGGAAAATTCTGATTGGCTGATGGAATCAGCCAATCAGAATCAAGTTCAATCCGATTGGCTGATCCGATCAGCCAATCAGATTGAGCTCGCATTCTATTGGCTGATCGGAACAGCCTATAGAATGCGAGCTCAATCTGATTGGCTGATCGGATCAGCCAATCGGATTGAACTTGATTCTGATTGGCTGATTCCATCAGCCAATCAGAATTTTCCTACCTAAATTCCGATTGGCTGATAGAATCCTATCAGCCAATCGGAATTCGAGGGACGCCATCTTGGATGACGTCCTTTAAAGGAACCGTCATTCGTCGGGAAGTCATCAGTGAAGATGGATGTTCCGCGTCGGCGGGATGAACATGGATCCGGAAGAAAGAAGATTGAAGATGCCGTTGATAGAAGACTTCAGCCGGATCATGGACCTCTTCAGCTCCCGCTTGGATGAAGACTTCAGCCGGATCATGGACCTCTTCAGCTCCCGCTTGGATGAAGACTTCATCCGGATCATGGACATCTGCAACCCCTAGCTTGGGCTTGGATCAAGACATCGGAGGAGCTCTTCTGGATCGATCGGTGAACCTGGTATGGTGAAGATAAGGTAGGAAGATCTTCAGGGGCTTAGTGTTAGGTTTATTTAAGGGGGGTTTGGGTTAGATTAGGGGTATGTGGGTGGTGGGTTGTAATGTTGGGGGGGGTATTGTATGTGTTTTTTTTTACAGGCCAAAGACCTGAATTCTTTGGGGCATGCCCCGCAAAGGGCCCTGTTCAGGGCTGGTAAGGTAAAAGAGCTTTGAACTTTAGTAATTTAGAATAGGGTAGGGCATTTTTTTATTTTGGGGGTCTTTGTTATTTTATTAGGGGGCTTAGAGTAGGTGTAATTAGTTTAAAATTGTTGTAATATTTTTCTGATGTTTGTAAATATTTTTTTATTTTTTGTAACTTAGTTCTTTTTTATTTTTTGTACTTTAGTTAGTTTATTTCATTGTATTTATTTGTAGATATTGTATTTAATTAATTTATTGATAGTGTAGTGTTAGGTTTAATTGTAGGTAATTGTAGGTATTTTATTTAATTAATTTATTGATAGTGTAGTGTTAGGTTTAATTTTAACTTAGGTTAGGATTTATTTTACAGGTAATTTTGTAATTATTTTAACTATTTTAGCTATTAAATAGTTCTTAACTATTTAATAGCTATTGTACCTGGTTAAAATAAATACAAAGTTACCTGTAAAATAAATATAAATCCTAAAATAGCTATAATATAAATATAATTTATATTGTAGCTATATTAGGATTTATTTTACAGGTAAGTATTTAGCTTTAAATAGGAATAATTTATTTAATAAGAGTTAATTAATTTCGTTAGATTTAAATTATATTTAAGTTAGGGGGGTGTTAGTGTTAGACTTATCTTTAGGGGTTAATACATTTATTAGAATAGCGGTGAGCTCCAGTCGGCAGATTAGGGGTTAATGTTTGAAGTTAGGTGTCGCCGATGTTAGGGAGGGCAGATTAGGGGTTAATACTATTTATTATAGGGTTAGTGAGGCGGATTAGGGGTTAATAACTTTATTATAATAGCGGTGCGGTCCGCTCGGCAGATTAGGGGTTAATAAGTGTAGGCAGGTGGAGGCGACGTTGTGGGGGGCAGATTAGGGGTTAATAAATATAATATAGGGGTCGGCGGTGTTAGGGGCAGCAGATTAGGGGTACATAGGGATAATGTAAGTAGCGGCGGTTTACGGAGCGGCATATTAGGGGTTAATAATAATATGCAGGGGTCAGTGATAGTGGGGACAGCAGAATAGGGGTTAATAAGTGTAAGGTTAGGGGTGTTTAGACTCGGGGTACATGTTAGAGTGTTAGGTGCAGACGTAGGAAGTGTTTCCCCATAGCAAACAATGGGGCTGCGTTAGGAGCTGAACGTGGCTTTTTTGCAGGTGTTAGGTTTTTTTTCAGCTCAAACAGCCCCATTGTTTCCTATGGGGGAATCGTGCACAAGCACGTTTTTGAAGCTGGCCGCGTCCGTAAGCACCGCTGGTATCGAGAGTTGAAGTTGCGTTAAATATGCTCTACGCTCCTTTTTTGGAGCCTAACGCAGCCATTCTGTGAACTCTTAATACCAGCGGTATTTAAAAGGTGCGGCCAGAAAAAAGCCAGCGTTAGCTACGCACCCCTTTGGCCGCAGAACTCTAAATCTAGGCGTTAGGGTTTATTTTATAGGTAAGTATTTAGTTTTAAATAGGAATAATATATTTCTATTTATTTAAATTATATTTAAGTTAGGGGGTTTTAGGGTTAGTGTTAGACTTAGGTTTAGGGGTTAATACATTTAATATAGTGGTGGCGGTACGGTGTAGGGGGGGGCAGATTAGGGGTTAATAAATATATTGTAGGAGGCAGCGGTGTAGGGGGGCAGATTAGGGGTTAATAAATATAATGTAGGTGGTGGCGGGTCCGGGAGCGGCAGTTTAGGGGTTAAACACTTTATTTAGTTGCAGCGGGGTCCAGGAGCAGCGGTTTAGGGGTTAAACACTTTATTTAGTTGTGGCGGGGTCCAGGAGCTGCAGGATAGGGGTTAATAACTTTATGTAGCTGGCGGCGGTATAGGGGGCGGAAGATTAGGGGTTAATATGTATAATGTAGGTGACGGTGGGCTCCAGGAGCGGCAGTTTAGGGGTTAATACATTTATTAGAGTTGCGGTGGGCTCCAGGAGCGGCAGTTTAGGGGTTAATAACTTTATTTAGGTGCGGCAGGGTCCGGGAGTGGAGGTATAGGGGGTAAAACAGTTAGTATACAGTAGTGTGGGTGTTTAGTGACAGGGTACCAAGAAAGCTGTAAAAAAGCCGAAGAGCAGCGAGATCGATGACTGTTCATCACACCGTACTTGGTGCACAGCTTTTTGACAGCTTTTTTGGTAACTTTGGAGAACGTATTCAGGTCCACGGCCGCAATGTTAGGCGAAATTGGGCGAGCATATTGGTGCCGTCGAATGCAAGAAAGTCGATGGCTTGAGAAGTATTTTTTTACTTTACTTATACTTTAGTTGGGTGACAAACCTAGAGGGGGAAGTAGTATTTTCTTTTCCTTCACATAAAAAGGTTATTAACCTAAAACTCAAATACATCTTTAGGCCTAGCTTAATAGCTTAATAACTAGGCCTCTTGCTAATCATACTCCTACTGGTGAAAAACTGGATTCCCTATAATATACCATTAGGGGAAGGGAATCTTATAAGAGTTGTAATACACTATACTCAGAGCAAGAAAGTACGATTAAATGGACATTAAACACTAAATACATGCTAGATAGAATGATGCATTCAAAGAAAAGATTAGTCCATGACTAACATGTAGATTAGTGATCTCGCGAACATAAAAATTTGGGTTCGCGAACGGCGAACGCGAACTTCCACAAATGTTTGCGAACGGGCGAACCGGGCGAACCGCCATAGACTTCAATAGGCAGGCGAATTTTAAAACCCACAGGGACTCTTTCTGGCCACAATAGTGATGGAAAAGTTGTTTCAAGGGGACTAACACCTGGACTGTGGCATGCCGGAGGGGGATTCATGGCAAAACTCCCATGGAAAATTACATAGTTGATGCAGAGTCTGGTTTGAATCCATAAAGGGCCTAAATCACCTTACATTCCTAAATTGTTTGGAATAACGTGCTTTAAAACATCAGGTATGATGTTGTATCGATCAGGTAGTGTAAGGGTTACGCCCGCTTCACAGTGACAGACCAAACTCCGGCAGCGGGTACAACATCATCACACCGTACGTCCATGTGTGTAATGCTGCCTGACTGAGACATATCCCTGTTATCTACATCCTCTGGCACTAATGGTTGCGCATCACTCATTTCTTCCAACTGATGTGTAAATAACTCCTCTGACAGATCAAGTGAAGCGGCTGTGGTGCTAGTGTTGGCGGCAGGTGGGTGAGTGGTAACTTGAGAGGTGCCCGAAGCTAAGCTGGAGGAGGATGGTGCGTCAAGGTTTCCGAGCGGAAGCTGTAGAAGATTGGGTGTCCTGTGTTAGCCAGTCAACTATGTCCTCAGAACTTTTTGAGTTCAGGGTACGTGGCCTCTGAACACTGGGCATTATTCTAGGGCCAAAGGGAATCACAGCACCACGAACATGACGGCCCCTGCGGGGTGGCCTGCCTCTGCCTGTCATTTTTTTTTTCCGATTAGTGGTACTATGCGTGCAAGCTACTGTGACAACAGATATGAGTGGCACTGTGCACTGGCAGAAGTTGGCAAAGTAGACGCTGTAGGCCTGACACACACGCTTTTTTTAATGTACACTACTGTTATACCAGATATGAGTTGCACTGGTGTGACACTGTGCCCTGGCAGACCCTGAAACACACACATGTAAAGGAAACTGATATTATTTCACAGTCAAATTTCTGGGGTTTTTTTTAACCCCTTAAGGACCAGGGCTATTTTTACATTTCTGCGGTGTTTGTTTTTAGCTGTAATTTCCTCTTACTCGTTTACTGTACCCACACATATAATATACCATTTTTCTTGCCACTAAATGGACTTTATAAAGATACCATTATTTTCATCATATCTTATAATTTATTTTTAAAAATATTATAAAATATGAGGAAAAAATGGAAAAAACACACTTTTTCTAACTTTGACCCCCAAAATCTGTTACACATCTACAACCACCAAAAAACAACCATATAGTTATAGGGAAATAAATACAATAAGCACTTTGTTATTTCAAAACCACTTTTTTCAAAATGAGCGCTAGTTACATTGGAACCCTGATATCTGTCAGGAATACCTGAATATACCTTGACATGTATATATTTTTTTTTTAGAAGACATCCCAAAGTATTGATCTAGGCCCATTTTGGTATATTTCATGCCACCATGTCACCGCCAAATGCGATCAAATAAAAAAAAATTGTTCACTTTTTCACAAACTTTAGGTTTCTCACAGAAATTATTTACAAACAGCTTATGCAATTATGGCATAAATGGTTGTAAATGCTTCTCTGGGATCCCCTTTGTTCAGAAATAGCAGACTTATATGGCTTTGGCGTTGCTTTTTGGTAATTAGAAGGCTGCTAAATGCCACTGCGCACCACATGTGTTTTATGCCCAGCAGTGAAGGGATTAATTAGGGAGCATGTAGGGAGCTTGTAGAGTTAATTTTAGCTTAAGTGTAGTGTAGTAGACAACCCAAAGTATTGATCTAGGCCCATTTTGGTATATTTAATGCCACCATTTCACCGCCAAATGCGATCAAATTTAAAAAAAACGTAAATTTGTTCGCAATTTAGGTTTCTCACTGAAATTATTTACAAACAGCTTGTGCAATTATGGCACAAATGGTTGTAAATGCTTCTCTGGGATCCCCTTTGTTCAGAAATAGCAGACATATATGACTTTGGCGTTGCTTTCTGGTAATTAGAAGGCTGCTAAATGCTGCTGCGCATCACACGTGTATTATGGCTAGCAGTGAAGGGGTTAATTAGGTAGTTTGTAGGGAGCTTGCAGGGTTAATTTTAGCTTTAGTGTAGAGATCAGCCTCCCACCTGACACATCAGACCCCCTGATCCCTCCCAAACAGCTTCCTTCCCTCCCCCACCCCACAATTGTCCCCGCCATCTTAAGTACTGGAAGAAAGTCTGCCAGTGCTAAAATAAAAGGTTTGTAAATTATTTTAAATTTTTTTAGCATATTTACATATGCTGTGGTGTAGCATCCCCCCTTAGCCCCCAACATCCCGGATCCCCACCAAAACAGCTCTCTAACCCTCCCCATTTGCCATATTGGCGGCCATCTTGGGTACTGGCAGCTGTCTGCTATTCACAGTCAAAAAAGTGTTGTTTTTTTTTTAAATGTACACTACTGTTACACCAGATATGAGTGGTGGCACTGTGCAAGTGGGCACAGTATACGCTGTGAGCCTGACACACACGCTGGCAGGCAGGCAGGCAACTGCAATTAGATTACACAGGAAAAAAAAAAGCAGACTGATGTTCTAGCCCTAAAAAGGGCTTTTTGGGGTGCTGTCCTTACAGCAGAGATCAAATGAGTCCTTCAGGACTGTAGTGGACACTGAATACACTAGCCAAGCTATCAATTTCCCTATTAAATCAGTAGCAGCTACACTGTCCCTCCTCTCACTAATAATGCAGCTTCCGAATGAATGGATGCTGTCCAGGAGGTGGGAGGGTCTGGGAGGGAGGGTCTGCTGCTGATTGGCTGGAATGTGTCTGCTGACTGTGAGGTACAGGGTCAAAGTTTACTCAATGATGACTACTAGAGGGCGGACCAAATATTGCATATGTTCGCCCGCCGCGGCGAACACGAACAAGCTATGTTCGCCGGGAACTATTCGTCAGCGAACTATTTGCAACATCACTAATGTAGATGTATTTTTGAAAGTTTCATTAGTTGTTTAAAAAGTGACAAAATAAGTGTAAAGTTGATGTAATGACAAAATGTAATATACTTTTTTTCAGGTCTCACATCTCATAGAAAGTAGAGATGTGATGTGACATTACTTTATAGAAATAAAGTTAATGTGCTAATTTTTTTTTATAGGTGTCAAGCTTAAACTGACAGATGCTTGATCCAAAGAGAGATGACCATTAAAGGGATCACCATGTTCTGGGCCATCCTTAATCTGTGCCAAGTGTTCCTCAGGGATCCATGATGTCTATTAAATACCTTATCTATGCAATGTTTAATCAACCAAAAACCAGCACAATAACTTGTTGTACAGTTGCTGCACACATTCTCTTGGGCCACATACATACACAGAAATAAAGTTGTTCTGAAACAATCTGGTGGTTTAATTCTGACAGTAAGCACACACTATACAACAACTTTATGTGGTTTATGTGGATGCCTTGAAAAAGAAACTGCAAACTTTTCACTTTATTTTGTTTCTTGGAGATGCCGCATTGCAACCACTTAAAGGGACACAGATTGTATACACAAGTGGGCATTGCTTGACTGACTTTTGATATTTTCCACACCAATAAATTTTAAAATATTTTATAAGTTGAATTTTACCCCATTCAGGTACTAAATCATTGTGTACCTGATAACAGGATATTGTCTCACTTACTCGTGACAGGTCATCTCGAGAGGGGGATTATGTCAGGACAATTGTTTAGTATAATTCACCATTTTGATATTGCATATTAATTACATATGTCTGTGCTATATAATATAGGGGTACAATTGATCATGTGTATTTACTTATATATTCAGGTACACATACACATATATATTATTTTTCAGTATTAATATGTAGCTATTAGCTAGTGCTGCTTGTCAGTATATAATTGCTTAGTTTTTTGTACTTTAAGTGAAGTTTAAGTGCAGTTTTTGTACTTTATCAAAATAATCCATGTTAAGTTACTATGATATTCAAGGTCCCCAACATAGCTGCATGATTCCTATCATCATATTATTAGTATAAATATCCACAAATATCCCCATGTTTTTATACATGGTTCCAGTAAGTCTCTTTTTCTATAAACATTAGTGGGGTTCAACCTTGGTTAACAGTCAAATTGAGATACTGACTTGTTTTTCAGAATATATTTACAAAATACATATTTGTCTGTTATAGCTTAGTGACGAGTACCATCTTCCGAGGGAAAAATATTCTAACTGCTAAATCTTAGCTTATTAACAAATATGTTAATTAATCTGTAATTAGTGTTAGCCAATTATTTATGTGAACCTAACCTTATCAGTTGGGGTAGAGTTAAGCTTTTTCCATAAAATACACACTCACTCAAAAAAAGGGGGAGGGGGACACAAGCAGACGGCAGAAGGGGCCACACTGAGCATGCATGATGACCACACCCTATACAGAGGAGATGGGAGGCTAAGCTGACAAGATAGACAAGTCAGGATAATGGCAAGAGAGGGTCCAGGGGTAACCTAAGAGGGTCTTTTTACACTGAACCCCAGTGAAGGATCCCACAATGTATATAAGTATGAAACAAACCTATATGAAACAGCTTTGTTAATATGATTTATGCTCTTTACATTTATATTCAAAGTTTTATTATTGAATCAGGTGAGTCAATCAATTCTTTGCCCTTTATAGTCACAAATATTTTTGTTTGGTAATTCCTGTTAACCTGGTCTTATCTGTCGACAATAACACTGGGTCAATCAGGAATCTGGTAATAATATCATTTTCTTATGGTTTGCCAGGATTATTAGTTTACCTGATATTAGTTTACCTGATTCTTGACAGCTATGCTAAGAATTTAAATAACAAAATTTTCTGTTTCTCTATTATGCATGCAAGCTACTGCAAATAAAATAATTTAGTGATTGTTTTCATTAGTTTTAACCTGATAATCATTAAATCATTGTAATGATGTATGCTTATTGATTTGCTTTATTCAAATATTGCATATTATTTCCAATAATTCTTTTAACAAACTAACTGCTAGATTACCAGTCTTGCGTTAGCCTTAAAAAGCAGCGTTGAGAGGTCCCAATGCTGCTTTTTTTTTGTAGCTGCTATCGCGCTCGAATATATAATATATGCTTTATTAAGTAAAAAATATTGGGAGTGAGCTTGCAGCGATTTGCTTTATTAATATTTTTAAAAAACGAAGAGAAAGAAAGAAAGAAAGAAAGAAAGAAAGAAAGAAAAAAAAAAGGGGGGGAAACCCTCCTCTCCCACCCCTCCCCCGGGCACAACCATCCCTCATGTTCTCTTGGCACTATCTTCTCTTTTAGACTTTAAGTACGATAACTCTTCTAATTCTAATAGCTCATTTACTCTAGGTATTAACATTTCCTCATTTAATATATCCGCTTTCTTCCATTTCCGTGCTATGATAGATTTAGTGCCATTTAATATATATTATTAGCTTAGCTTTAATTTTACAGATACCCTTAATAGGTTTATTTGTGAGAGCACTATATATATCCAAGTGGAATTCCCTTTTATTTAGGATAAACTGAATACAGGAAGAGGTGCCTAACCATAGTCTTTGGATTGATGGACAATCCCACTATATATGTTTCATTGTTCCAATCATTCCACACCGTCTCCAGCAATATTTTGATGCATTTGGGTAAATGCTATGTAATCTCGCTGGTGTAAGGTACCACCTGGTTAATATTTTGTAATTGAGTTCTTGAATATTTGAGGACACTGAAGTCTCAGCTGTTTTTAAGAAAATTGTATTCCATTGTGTATTTTCAAGATAAATGCCTGTCTCTTTCTCCCATTTATGTATATAAATATGATTTGTAGGTTTAGCCGTGTCCGTTAGAAATTTATAATTGAGAGAGATTGCACCTTTTAATGGAGTTCCTCTATGGCATATTTTTTCAAAAGTGGTTAACTCTCTTACTAGATTGATTCTAGATGCGTGGTTAGATATAATTTTTTTTAGTTGAAGGTATTTTAACCAATTTGAGTAAGACCCCCCTGCTATGTTTGTAAGATTTTTTTTTGGTCTTAATTTACCTTGTTCAAGGAAATTTAGTAACAGGATCGTATCTTGTGCTTGTTTTTTTATAGAATTTAGGAAATATACCTCCCTGAAATTCTGCATTAATGTTTATTGGAAGTAGTGGGGATGGGGAAGATGATATATTGGGATATATAGCTACTATCTTATCCCATTGTGTAATTGTATGCTGAATCATAGAAAGGTTTACTATCCCCGGGGGTCTACTCTCTGTCGGTATCCTGCACAACTTGCTGGTTAATTGGTGGTTAATTAGATAATTTTCTAACGTTATCCATGCTTTATTGTCTTTGTTTGCGTGCCAATCAATTACTCTTTGTAATACTATTGCCCTATAATAATTTTTAATATTTGGTACCCCCAGCCCTCCATTTTTTTTACTTATATAGTGTAGATATATTAATTCTGGGCTTTCTCCCTTTCCAGATAAAGACATTGATCATCTTCTGGAGGTCAATACAGTAACTTTTAGGGAGAGCAATAGGGACTGTCTGGAGAATATATAGAATTCGGGGGAGGATGTTCATTTTTATTGTATGTATATGGACAAACCAGGATAGTGTTTTTTTGTTCCATTGAGAAAAATCATGCTGAATGTTTTCTGCTAGTTTAACATAATTTTCTTTAGAAAGGCCTGAATTATCTGGCGTTAGATAGACACCTAAGTATTTAAGCGAGGATTCTTTCCAAGAGAATGGGTTTTGTTGCTTACAAGCCTGAATGACCTGTGGGGGTGTTGAGATAAATATTGCCTCTGATTTGTTATCATTTATCAAAAAGTTTGAGTATTTCCCAAACTCTTGGAAGGCCTCCTTAAGGGCACTAATAGAATTAACTGGATCGGTCAGAGTTAGTAGTACATCGTCTGCATAGAGCGATATTTTGTACTCTTTATTCCCAATATTCAGCCCTTTAATTTTACTATTGGAATGGATTCTAGCAGCTAAGATTTCCATAGATATTACAAAAAGTATGGGCGATAGGGGACAGCCCTGTCTAGTACCGTTAGTTATTTTGAATGGGTCCGAGATCATACCATTCACTCTCACCTTAGCCGATAGACACGTATAAAGATGGAATTTCTGCTGAATATTTTTTTCTCCAAATCCAAACCTTTTAAGCGTTAACTGTAGGAATGACCAGTCAAGCCAGTCAAACGCTTTTTCGGCGTCCATTGATGCTGTTATTAAAGGAATCTTATTTAGTTTTGCATATTTAATTAAATGTAATGTTTTAATAGTGTTGTCCCGTGCTTCTCTGCCCGGGACACATCCCACCTGATCAGTATTGATGATATAGGGGAGAATCTTTATTCTATTGGAGATAATTTTGTTAAAAAAAATTATATCATTATTTAGTAACGAGATTGGTCTGAAATTTTTTGTGTTATTAGGTTCTTTACCGGGTTTAGGTAATACTACAATTCTAGCTTCTAACATTTCTTCTAAATAAGGTGAATTTTTGCTTAGTGAGTTAAATAGTCTATCGGCTAGATTTAGAGTTGGGCGGTAGCCGTGAAAACCAGTGTTAGAGGGCGGTAAAAACCAGCGTTAGGAGCCTCTGGTATTTGGAGTCAGTCAGGAAAGGGTCTAACGCTCACTTTGCAGCCGCGACTTTTCCATACCGCAGATCCCCCTACGCCATTTGCGTATCCTATCTTTTCAATGGGATCTTTATAACGCAGGTATTTAGAGTCTTGGCTGAAGTGAGCGTTAGAAATCTAACGACAAAACTCCAGCCGCAGAAAAAAGTCAGTAGTTAAGAGCTTTCTGGGCTAACGCCGGTTTATAAAGCTCTTAACTACTGTGCTCTAAAGTACACTAACACCCATAAACTACCTATGTACCCCTAAACCGAGGTCCCCCCACATCGCCGCCACTCTATTAAATTTTTTAACCCCTAATCTGCCGCTCCGTACACCGCCGCCACCTACATTATCCCTATGTACCCCTAATCTGCTGCCCCTAACACCGCCGACCCCTATATTATATGTATTAACCCCTAATCTGCCACCCCTGCTATCGCTGACCCCTGCATATTATTATTAACCCCTAATCTGCCGCTCCGTACACCGCTGACACCTACATTATACCTATTTACCCCTAATCTGTTGCCCCTAACACCGCCGACCCCTATATTATATTTATTAACCCTAATCTGCCCCCCACAATGTCGCCTCCACCTACCTACAATAATTAACCCCTAATCTGCCGACCGAACCGCACCGCTACTATAATAAATGTATTAACCCCTAATCCGCCTCACTCCCGCCTCAATAACCCTATAATAAATAGTATTAACCCCTAATCTGCCCTCCCTAACATCGCCGACACCTAACTTCAAACATTAACCCCTAATCTGCCGACCAGAGCTCACCGCTATTCTAATAAATTTTTTAACCCCTAAAGCTAAGTTTAACCCTAACCCTAACACCCCCCTAAGTTAAATATAATTTTTATCTAACGAAATAAATTAACTCTTATTAAATAAATTAATCCTATTAAAAACTAAATACTTACCTGTAAAATAAACCCTAATATAGCTACAATATAAATTATAATCATATTGTAGCTATTTTAGGATTAATATTTATTTTACAGGCAACTTTGTATTTATTTTAACCAGGTACAATAGCTATTAAATAGTTAATTACTATTTAATAGTTACCTAGTTAAAATAATTACAAAATTACCTGTAAAATAAATCCTAACCTAAGTTAAAATTAAACCTAACACTACACTATCAATAAATTAATTAAATAAAATACCTACAATTATCTACAATTAAACCTAACACTACACTATCAATAAATTAATTAAATACAATACCTACAAATAACTACATTAAATAAACTAACTAAAGTACAAAAAATAAAAAAATATTTACAAACATTAGAAAAATATTACAATTTTAAACTAATTACACCTACTCTAAGCCCCCTAATAAAATAACAAAGACCCCCAAAATAAAAAAAATGCCCTACCCTATTCTAAATTAAAAAAGTTCAAAGCTCTTTTACCTTACCAGCCCTGAAAAGGGCCATTTGCGGGGCATGCCCCAAATTATTCAGCTCTTTTGCCTGTAAAAAAAAAACATACCCAAACCCCCCTTAAATAAACCTAACACTAAGCCCCTGAAGATCTTCACCATGCAAAACAGAATGAGAAGCAGTCTGCCAGGAACGAACAGCAGCATCAATAGCTTGTTCTATGGCCCGGTTGCCACCTGGTAGTAGCTTCTTTCTGCCCAATTGTGCTTTTCACAGAGGAAAACTTTCCTGTAGTTTATCAGTCTGATCCCGCCGACATGGTCAGTCCAGCCCCAAAATACCAGGCAATTCTCCTCTGAACAAGGAACATGACAACCCCAGACGATCGTTTCGGCCTCCTTTGGGCCTCGTCAGTGAGGTGCAGCCATATCCCTCTAAGCACATTGGGCAAGGAGTCCACGTCTGGTTTCCCCCATCACCCATAAGGAGACTATCCCCAGGGTCATATTTACATATGCAAAACAGAATGAGAAGCAGTCTGCCAGGAACGAACAGCAGCACCAATAGCTTGTTCTATGGCCCGGTTGCCACCTGGTAGTAGCTTCTTTCTGCCCAATTGTGCTTTTCACAGAGGAAAACTTTCCTGTAGTATATCAGTCTGATCCCCCCGACATGGTCAGTCCAGCCCCGAAATACCAGGCAATTCTCCTCTGAACAAGGAACATGACAACCCCAGAAGATCGTTTCGGCCTCCTTTGGGCCTCGTCAGTGAGGTGCAGCCATATCCCACTAAGCACATTGGGCAAGGAGTCCACGTCTGGTTTCCCCCATCACCCATAAGGAGACTATCCCCAGGGTCATATTTACATATGCAAAACAGAATGAGAAGCAGTCTGCCAGGAATGAACAGCAGCACCAATAGCTTGTTCTATGGCCCGGTTGCCACCTGGTAGTAGCTTCTTTCTGCCCAATTGTGCTTTTCACAGAAGAAAACTTTCCTGTAGTATATCAGTCTGATCCCGCCGACATGGTCAGTCCAGCCCCGAAATACCAGGCAATTCTCCTCTGAACAAGGAACATGACAACCCCAGAAGATCGTTTCGGCCTCCTTTGGGCCTCGTCAGTGAGGTGCAGCCATATCCCTCTAAGCACATTGGGCAAGGAGTCCAAGTCTGGTTTCCCCCATCACCCATAAGGAGACTATCCCCAGGGTCATATTTACATATGCAAAACAGAATGAGAAGCAGTCTGCCAGGAACGAACAGCAGCATCAATAGCTTGTTCTATGGCCCGGTTGCCACCTGGTAGTAGCTTCTTTCTGCCCAATTGTGCTTTTCACAGCGGAAAACTTTCCTGTAGTATATCAGTCTGATCCCGCCGACATGGTCAGTCCAGCCCCGAAATACCAGGCAATTCTCCTCTGAACAAGGAACATGACAACCCCAGAAGATCGTTTCGGCCTCCTTTGGGCCTCGTCAGTGAGGTGCAGCCATATCCCTCTAAGCACATTGGGCAAGGAGTCCACGTCTGGTTTCCCCCATCACCCATAAGGAGACTATCCCCAGGGTCATATTTACATATGCAAAACAGAATGAGAAGCAGTCTGCCAGGAACGAACAGCAGCACCAATAGCTTATTCTATGGCCCGGTTGCCACCTGGTAGTAGCTTCTTTCTGCCCAATTGTGCTTTTCACAGAGGAAAACTTTCCTGTTGTATATCAGTCTGATCCCGCCGACATGGTCAGTCCAGCCCCGAAATACCAGGCAATTCTCCTCTGAACAAGGAACATGACAACCCCAGACGATCGTTTCGGTCTCCTTTGGGCCTCGTCAGTGAGGTGCAGCCATATCCCTCTAAGCATATTAGGCAAGGAGTCCACGTCTGGTTTCCCCCATCACCCATAAGGAGACTATACCCAGGGTCATATTTACATATGCAAAGCAGAATTAGAAGCAGTCTGCCAGGAATGAACAGCAGCATCAATTGCTTGTTCTATGGCCCGGTTGCCACCTGGTAGTAGCTTCTTTCTGCCCAATTGTGCTTTTCACAGAGGAAAACTTTCCTGTATTATATCAGTCTGATCCCGCCGACATGGTCAGTCCAGCCCCGAAATACCAGGCAATTTTCCTCTGAACAAGGAACATGACAACCCCAGACAATCGTTTCGGCCTCCTTTGGGCCTCGTCAGTGAGGTGCAGCCATATCCCTCTAAGCACATTGGGCAAGGAGTCCACGTCTGGTTTCCCCCATCACCCATAAGGAGACTATCACCAGGGTCATATTTACATATGCAAAACAGAATGAGAAGCAGTCTGCCAGGAACGAACAGCAGCATCAATAGCTTGTTCTATGGCCCGGTTGCCACCTGGTAGTAGCTTCTTTCTGCCCAATTGTGCTTTTCACAGAGGAAAACTTTCCTGTAGTAAATCAGTCTGATCCCGTCGATATGGTCAGTCCAACCCCGAAATACCAGGCAATTCTCCTCTGAACAAGGAACATGACAACCTCAGATGATCGTTTCGGCCTCCTTTGGGCCTCGTCAGTGAGGTGCAGCCATATCCCTCTAAGCACATTGGGCAAGGAGTCCACGTCTGTTTTTTTTTTTTATTTTTTATTTATGCAAATTATGACATTTTGGGAGGTCTCCCTAAGTGTGATGCGGGAATCCAGACGTGGACCCGTTGCTCAGTGTGCCTAGAGGGATATGGCTGCACCTCACTGACGAGGCCCACAATTGGCCTAAACGTACGTCTGGGGTTTTGCTGTTTCTCTCGTTTAGAGAAGGATTGCCTGGTATTTCGGGGCTGGACTGTACTGTGAAGTCAGGATCAGACTGATATGCTTCAGGAAAGTTTTCCTCTGTGAAAGGCACATGTTGAGCAAAAAGAGGCTGCTTCTTGGGTGGTAACTAGCCATAGAACAAGCTATTATGCTGTTGTTCGTTTCCAGGTTGAGCGCTTCTCTCTTTTTACTTATCTTCACCATGCCAGGTTCACCGATCGCTCCAGACTCCGAAATCTTCATCCAAGCCCAAGCGGGGGCTGGCGATCCATAATCCGGCTGAAATCTTCTATCAAGCGGCAGCTGAAGAGGTCCAGAAGAGGCTCCAAAGTCTTCATCCTATCCGGGAAGAAGAGGAGATCCGGACCGGCAACCATCTTGATCCAAGCGGCATCTTCTATCTTCATCCGATGACGAACGGCTCCAGCTTGAAGACCTCCAGCGTGGATCAATCTTCTTCTTCCGACGTCCAACTGAAGAATGAAGGTTCCTTTAAGGGACGTCATCCAAGATGGCGTCCCTCGAATTCCGATTGGCTGATAGGATTCTATCAGCCAATCGGAATTAAGGTAGGAAAATTCTGATTGGCTGATGGAATCAGCCAATCAGAATCAAGTTCAATCCGATTGGCTGATCGAATCAGATTGAGCTTGCATTCTATTGGCTGATCGGAACAGCCAATAGAATGCAAGCTCAATCTGATTGGCTGATTATGGATCGCCAGCCCCCCGCTTGGGCTTGTCATCGGATGAAGATAGAAGATGCCGCTTGGATCAAGATGGTTGCCGGTCCGGATCTCCTCTTCTTCCCGGATAGGATGAAGACTTTGGAGCCTCTTCTGGACCTCTTCAGCTGTTGCTTGATAGAAGATTTCAGCCGGATTATGGATCGCCAGCCCCCGCTTGGGCTTGGATGAAGATTTCGGAGCCTGGAGCGATCAGTGAACCTGGCATGGTGAAGATAAGGTAGGAAGATCTTCAGGGGCTTAGTGTTAGGTTTATTTAAGGGGGGTTTGGGTTAGATTAGGGGTATGTGGGTGGTGGGTTGTAATGTTGGGGGGGGTATTGTATGTTTTTTTTTACAGGCAAAAGAGCTGAATTATTTGGGGCATGCCCCGCAAATGGCCCTTTTCAGGGCTGGTAAGGTAAAAGAGCTTTGAACTTTTTTAATTTAGAATAGGGTAGCGCATTTTTTTATTTTGGGGGTCTTTGTTATTTTATTAGGGGGCTTAGAGTAGGTGTAATTAGTTTAAAATTGTTGTAATATTTTTCTAATGTTTGTAAATATTTTTTTATTTTTTGTAACTTAGTTCGTTTTTATTTTTTGTACTTTAGTTAGTTTATTTAATTGTAGTTATTTGTAGGTATTGTATTTAATTAATTTATTGATAGTGTAGTGTTAGGTTTAATTGTAGATAATTGTAGGTATTTTATTTATTTAATTTATTGATAGTGTAGTGTTAGGTTTAATTGTAACATAGGTTAGGATTTATTTTACAGGTAATTTTGTAATTACTTTAACTAGGTAACTATTAAATAGTTATTAACTAATTAATAGCTATTGTACCTGGTTAAAATAAATACAAAGTTGCCTGTAAAATAAATATTAATCCTAAAATAGCTACAATATGATTATAATGTATATTGTAGCTATATTAGGGTTTATTTAACAGGTAAGTATTTAGTTTTAAATAGGATTAATTTATTTAATAAGAGTTAATTTATTTTGTTAGATAAAAATTATATTTAACTTAGGGGGGTGTTAGGGTTAGACTTAGCTTTAGGGGTTAAAAAATTTATTAGAATAGCGGTGAGCTCCGGTCGGCAGATTAGGAGTTAATGTTTGAAGTTAGGTGTCGGCGATGTTAGGGAGGGCAGATTAGGGGTTAATACTATTTATTATAGGGTTATTGAGGCGGGAGTGAGGCGGATTAGGGGTTAATACATTTATTATAGTAGCGGTGCGGTTCTGTCGGCAGATTAGGGGTTAATTATTGTAGGTAGGTGGAGGCGACGTTGTGGGGGGCAGATTAGGGGTTAATAAATATAATATAGGGGTCGGCGGTATTAGGGGCAGCAGATTAGGGGTACATAGGTATAATGTAGGTGGCGGCGGTGTACGGAGCGGCAGATTAGGGGTTAATAATAATATGCAGGGGTCAGCGATAGCAGGGGTGGCAGATTAGGGGTTAATACATATAATATAGGGGTCGGCGGTATTAGGGGCAGCAGATTAGGGGTACATACGTAGGTATAATGTAGGTAGCGGTGGTGTACGGAGCGGCAGATTAGGGGTTAAAAAAATATGCAGGTGTCAGCGATAGCGGGGGGGGCGGCAGAATAGGGGTTAATCAGTGTAAGGTTAGGGGTGTTTAGACTCGGGGTACATGTTAGAGTGTTAGGTGCAGACGTAGGAAGTGTTTCCCAATAGAAAACAATGGGGCTGCGTTAGGAGCTGAACGCTGCTTTTTTGCAGGTGTTAGTTTTTTTTTCAGCTCAAACAGCCCTATTGTTTCCTATTGGGGAATCGTGCACGAGCACATTTTTGAAGCTGGCCGCGTCCGTAAGCACCGCTGGAATTTAGAGTTGCAGTGGCGGTAAATATGCTCTACGCTCCCTTTTTTGGAGCCTAACGCAGCCATTCTGTGAACTCTAAATACCAGCGGTATTTAAAAGGTGCGGGGGAAAAAAAGCACGCGTAGCTAACGCACCCCTTTGGCCGCAGAACTCTAAATCTAGGCCTAAGTAAATTAGGTGCTAGAGATTCTATAAAAGTTTTGTAGTAAGTTGCGCTAAAGCCATATGGGCCTGGACTCTTACCAGACGGTAAGTCCTTGATGTGTGTAGAAAAAATATATCAAACAGCGCTACCCTGCAAATACCTCCAGCTGTTCCTAAAATACAACTCTCCCTAAAGGTTGTATACAGAAAAGACAATTTGCAAATAGAATAATAGGATCAGCGCTAGTGATAGCAAGAGGAATCAAGCAATCAAAATAGTAGATAAACAAGTTATATATTTTATATATAAAATGATAATTTATTTAAAAGACGTTCAAAATAATATAGCAGATGATATCTAGCTGTTGCAGATATTATCTGGCTGTTATATATAGTGACCGGTCACTTACACAATAGTAAAACAATGTATATTGTAAACTTATAAAATAGCAATCATAACCGTATGTTTAAAAAACAGCTATTCTCAGAGTTAGTACCCAATTCTCTAAAGCAAGATAAAATGCGTAATATGTCTCTGTGTATAAAGTCCTTTTTAGGGCAGATACTGTCACACGTTTTCTATTACACCTTACAATACACCTTGGCCTCTAGTTATCAACGTGTCTACTTACCTGCCATCGCCGGCCCCAATACACTCGCCTAAGCTCGCCTCACATCGCCACCGCTGACCTGAATAAGCTCGCCAAAGTTATCAAAAAAGCTGTCAAAAAGCTGCGCACCAAGTACGGGGCGATGAGCGGACTGTGATAGTTATCACTCATCCGATCTCGCTGCTCTTCGGCTTTTTCCCAGCTTTATTTATAAGCTGTCACTAAGCCCCCACACTAAACTACACTGTTCTACCCCCTATACCGGTGCCCCCGGAGCCCCCCGCAACTAAATAAAGTTATTAACCCCTAAACCGCCGCTCCTAGACTCCGTCACAACTATAATAAATGTATTAACCCCTAAACTGCCGCTCCCGGAGCCCACAGCCACTCTAATGAACTGATTAACCCCTAAACCGCCGCTCCCACCACCTACATAATACCTGTTAAACCCTATCCTGCCCCCCTATACCGCTGCCACCTATAATAAATTTATTAACCCCTATCCTGCCGACAAAATAAATTATTTAACCCATAAAATGCCGCTCCCGGACCCCGCCGCAACCTATATTAAACTTATTAACCCCTAATCTGCCCCCCCTACACCGTCGCCACCTATAATAAATTTATTAACCCCTATCCTGCCCCCCCCATACCGCCGCAACCTATAATAAAATTATTAACCCCTAAACCTAAGTCTAACCCTAACCCTAACAACCCCCTATCTTAAATATTAATTAAATACATCTAAATTAATTATTCCTATTAAAACTAAATACTTACCTATAAAATAAACCCTAATATAGCTACAATATTACTAATAATTATATTGTAGCTATTTTAGGATTTTTATTTTACAGGCAAATTTAAATTTATTTTAACTAGGCACAATAGCTATTAAATAGTTATTAACTATTTAATAGCTACCTAGATAAAATAAAGACAAATTTACCTGTAAAAGAAAAATTAACCTAAGTTTCAATTACACCTAACACTACACTATCATTAAATAAATTATTCCTATTTAAAACTAAATACTTACCTGTAAAATAAACCCTAAGATAGCTACAATGTAATTAATAATTACATTGTAGCTATCTTAGGATTTATATTTATTTTACAGGTAACTTTGTATTTATTTTAACTAGGTACAATATTTATTAAATAGTTAATAACTATTTAATAACTACCTAGATAAAAGAAATACAAAATTACCTGTAAAATAAATCCTAACCTAAGTTACAATTAAACCTAACAGTACACTATCATTAAATAAATTAAATTAATTAACTACAAGTAGCTACAATTAAATACAATTAAATAAACTAACTAAAGTACAAAAAATAAAAAAAACTAAGTTACAAAAAATAAAAAAATATTACAAGATTTTTAAGCTAATTACACCTAATCTAAGCCCCCTAATAAAATAACAAAGCCCCCCAAAATAAAAAATGCCCTACCCTATTTTAAATTTAAAAAGTTAACAGCTCTATTACCTTACCAGCCCTTAAAAGGGCCTTTTGCGGGGCATGCCCCAAAGTAAACAACTCTTTTGCATGTAAAAATAAAATACAACCCCCCAACATTAAAACCCACCACCCACATACCCCTACTCTAACCCACCCAATTCCCCCTTAAAAAAACCTAACACTACCCCCCTGAAGATCATCCTACCTTTAGCCGTCTTCAGCCAGCAGACCACCGATGGAACAGAAGAGTACATCCGCAGCAGCCGAAGTCTTCATCCAAGGGGCGCTGAAGAGGTCTTCCATCCGATAGAAGTCTTCATCCAGGCGGCGTCTTCAATCTTCATCCATCCGGAGCGGAGCCATCTTCAAAGCAGTCAACGGGGAGCCATCTTCATCCACATAGCCTACTCGCCGAATAAATATTCCTTTAAGTGAAGTCATCCAAGATGGCGTCCCTTGAATTCCGATTGGCTAAGGTAGGAAAAATCTGATTGGCTGATCCAATCAGCCAATCAGATTCAAGTTCAATTGATTGGCTGATCCAATCAGCCAATCAGATTGAGCTCACATTCTATTGGCTGTTCCGATCAGCCAATAGAATGCGAGCTCAATCTGATTGGCTGATTGGATCAGCCAATCAGATTTTTCGTACCTTAATTCCGATTGGCTTATAGAATCCTATCAGCCAATCAGAATTTGAGGGACGCCATCTTGGATGACGTCACTTAAAGGAACCGTCATTCGTCGTTCAGTCGTCGGTGGAAGAAGATGGCTCCGCATACGCTCGTCTGAAGATGGCTCCGCTCCGCTCCGGATGGATGAAGATTGAAGACGCCGCATGGATGATGACTTCAATCGGATGGAAGACTTCTTCAGCGCCCCTTGGATGATGACTTCTGCCGCTCCGGATATCCTCTTTGGTTCCATCGGTGGTCGGCTGGCTGAAGACGGCTAAAGGTAGGATGATCTTCAGGGGGGGTAGTCTTAGGTTTATTTAAGGGGGGTTTGGGTTAGATTAGGGGTATGTGGGTGGTGGTTTTTAATGTTGGGGGGGTTGTATTTTTATTTTACAGGCAAAATAGCTGTTTTCTTTGGGGCTTGCCCCGCAAAAGGCTCTTTTAAGGGCTGGTAAGGTAATAGAGCTGGTAACTTTTTAATGTAGAATAGGGTAGGGCATTTTTTTATTTTGGGGGGCTTTGTTATTTTATTAGGGGTCTTAGATTAGGTGTAAGTAGCTTAAAATTGTTGTAATATTTTTTAAATGTTTGTAACTTATTTTTTTTATTTTTTGTAACTTAGCTTTTTTATTTTTTGTACTTTAGTTAGTTTATTTAATTGTATTTAATTGAAGTTATTTGTAGGTAATTTATTTAATTAATTTAATAATAGTGTAGTGTTAGGTTTAATTGTAACGTAGGTTAGGATTTATTTTACAGGTAATTTTGTATTTCTTTTAGCTAGGTAGTTATTAAATAGTTAATAACTATTTAATAACTATTCTAACTAGCTAAAATAAATACAAACTTACCTGTAAAATAAATATAAATCCTAAAATAGCTACAATGTAATTATTAATTACATTGTAGATATCTTAGGGTTTATTTTACAGGTAAGTATTTAGTTTTAAAAAGGAATAATTTATTTAAGTATAGTGTAGTGTTAGGTGTAATTGTAACTTAGGTTAGTTTTTATTTTACAGGTTAATTTCTCTTTATTTTAACTAGGTAGCTATTAAATAGTTAATAACTATTTAATAGCTATTGTACCTAGTTAAAATAAATTGAAATTTGCCCGTAAAATAAAAATAAATCCTAAGATAGTTTTAAATAGGAATAATTAATTTAATAAGAGTTAAATTTATTTAGATGTATTTAATTAATATTTAAGCTAGGGGGGTGTTAGGGTTAGACTTAGGTTTAGGGGTTATTAATTTTATTATAGTTGCAGCGGTGTAGGGGGGGCAGGATAGAGGTTAATAAATTTATTATAGTGGGTTCCGGGCGGCGGGGTCCGGGAGCGGCGGTTTAGGGGTTAATACATTTATTATAGTTGCGGCGGTGTCTGGGAGCGGCGGATTAGGGGTTACTAACTTTATTTAGTTGCAGCGTTGTAGGGCGGGGGGACAGATTAGGGGTTAATATGTATAATGTAGCTTACGGTGGGCTCCAGGAGCGGCGGTTTAGGGGGTAATACATTTATTTAGTTGCGGCGGTGTAGGGGGGGACAAATTAGGGGGGTATTTAGACTCGGGGTACATGTTAGGGTGTTAGGTGCAGACATCTCCCATAGGAATCAATGGGATGTCGGGCAGCAGCGAACATGAACTTTCGCTATGTCAGACTCCCATTGATTCCTAGGGCGGCGGTTTGAAAACCAAGTACGCTTGGCCGGAAAAGTGCTGAGCGTACCTGCTAGTTTTTTGATAACTTTTTTGATAACTAGCAAAAGTAGTCAGATTGTGCCGAACTTGTGTGCGGAACATCTGGAGTGACGTAAGAATTGATCTGTGTCAGACTGAGTCCGGCGGATCGAAGCTTACATCACAAAATTCTACTTTTGCCGGTGTAAAGGGCTTGATAACTAAGGTGAATCAGCCTCGCCACAAATACGCTGTGGAATTCCAGCGTATTTGAGGTTATCGGCTTGATAACTAGGGGCCTTAGTGTTTCCCCATAGGAAACAATGGGGCTGCGTTAAGAGCTGAACGCTGCTTTTTTGCAGGTGTTAGTTTTTTTTCAGCCGAAACTGCCCCATTGTTTCCTATGGGGGAATACCGAATTTACCAAGCTAATTCAGATTTATTCAGTAGATTCGGCAGCTAATTCGGATTAATTCGGTAGATTCGGCAGTATTTTAATTCGGAAATTCGAATCGATCCGATTCTCAGAATTTACTGATTTTTCTGAATTTCCAAATCAATCCGAAATGAATCACACATGTCTACTAAACTGCTCTAATGACGTATGTAGATAATCCCACTCTATCCTGGTAAATGCCGTTTCCGTATTTAATGCCAAAAGGCATGCATCCTGTAGTTTAGAAGGATTTTGTGAGTGACTGTTACACCAGTAATGTTATGCGATAGTGTTTTTCTAATATTTCCTACCAATGATCGGCCTTTAAAAAATCCAGTTTGGTTTGTGTGTAGATAGTGTATAGAGATAGTGTATAGAGATAGTGTATAGAGATAGTGTATAGAGATAGTTTATTGAGATAGTGTATAGAGATAGTGTATAGAGATAGTGTATAGAGATAGTGTATAGAGATAGTGTATAGAGATAGTGTATAGATATAGTGTATAGAGATAGAGTATAGAGATAGTGTATAGAGATAGTGTATAGAGATAGTGTATAGAGATAGTGTATAGAGATAGTGTATAGAGATAGTGTATAGAGATAGTGTATATAGATAGTGTATAGAGATAGAGTATAGAGATAGTGTATAGAGATAGTGTATAGAGATAGTGTATAGAGATAGTGTATAGACATAGTGTATAGACATAGTGTATAGAGATAGTATATAGAGATAGTGTATAGAGATAGTGTATAGAGATAGTGTATAGAGATAGTGTATAGAGATAGTGTATAGACATAGTGTATAGAGATAGTGTATAGAGATAGTGTATAGAGATAGTGCATAGAGATAGTGCATAGAGATAGTGCATAGAGATAGTGCATAGAGATAGTGTATAGAGATAGTGTATAGAGATAGTGTATAGAGATAGTGTATAGACATAGTGTATAGACATAGTGTATAGACATAGTGTATAGAGATAGTGTATAGAGATAGTGTATAGAGATAGTGTATAGAGATAGTGTATAGAGATAGTGTATAGAGATAGTGTATAGAGATAGTGTATAGAGATAGTGTATAGAGATAGTGTATAGAGATAGTGTATAGAGATAGTGTATAGAGATAGTGTATAGAGATAGTGTATAGAGATAGTGTATAGAGATAGTGTATAGAGATAGTGTATAGAGATAGTGTATAGAGATAGTGTATAGAGATAGTGTATAGAGATAGTGTATAGAGATAGTGTATAGAGATAGTGTATAGAGATAGTGTATAGAGATAGTGTATAGAGATAGTGTATAGACGATAGTGTATAGAGCTAGTGTATAGAGATAGTGTATAGAGATAGTGTATAGAGATAGTGTATAGAGATAGTGTATAGAGATAGTGTATAGAGATAGTGTATAGAGATAGTGTATAGAGATAGTGTATAGAGATAGTGTATAGAGATAGTGTATAGAGATAGTGTATAGAGATAGTGTATAGAGATAGTGTATAGAGATAGTGTATAGAGATAGTGTATAGAGATAGTGTATAGAGATAGTGTATAGAGATAGTGTATAGAGATAGTGTATAGAGATAGTGTATAGAGATAGTGTATAGAGATAGTGTATAGAGATAGTGTATAGAGATAGTGTATAGAGATAGTGTATAGAGATAGTGTATAGAGATAGTGTATAGAGATAGAGTATAGAGATAGTGTATAGAGATAGTGTATAGAGATAGTGTATAGAGATAGTGTATAGAGATAGTGTATAGAGATAGTGTATAGAGATAGTGTATAGAGATAGTGTATAGAGATAGTGTATAGAGATAGTGTATAGAGATAGTGTATAGAGATAGTGTATAGAGATAGTGTATAGAGATAGTGTATAGAGATAGTGTATAGAGATAGTGTATAGAGATAGTGTATAGAGATAGTGTATAGAGATAGTGTATAGAGATAGTGTATAGAGATAGTGTATAGAGATAGTGTATAGAGATAGTGTATAGAGATAGTGTATAAAGATAGTGTATAGAGATAGTGTATAGAGATAGTGTATAGAGATAGTGTATAGAGATAGTGTATAGAGATAGTGTATAGAGATAGTGTATAGAGATAGTGTATAGAGATAGTGTATAGAGATAGTGTATAGAGATAGTGTATAGAGATAGTGTATAGAGATAGTGTATAGAGATAGTGTATAGAGATAGTGTATAGAGATAGTGTATAGAGATAGTGTATAGAGATAGTGTATAGAGATAGTGTATAGAGATAGTGTATAGAGATAGTGTATAGAGATAGTGTATAGAGATAGTGTATAGACATAGTGTATAGAGATAGTGTATAGAGATAGTGTATAGAGATAGTGTATAGAGATAGTGTATAGAGATAGTGTATAGAGATAGTGTATAGAGCATAGTGTATAGAGATAGTGTATAGAGATAGTGTATAGAGATAGTGTATAGAGATAGTGTATAGAGATAGTGTATAGAGATAGTGTATAGACATAGTGTATAGAGATAGTGTATAGAGATAGTGTATAGAGATAGTGTATAGAGATAGTGTATAGAGATAGTGTATAGAGATAGTGTATAGAGATAGTGTATAGAGATAGTGTATAGAGATAGTGTATAGAGATAGTGTATAGAGATAGTGTATAGAGATAGTGTATAGAGATAGTGTATAGAGATAGTGTATAGAGATAGTGTATAGAGATAGTGTATAGAGATAGTGTATAGACATAGTGTATAGAGATAGTGTATAGAGATAGTGTATAGAGATAGTGTATAGAGATAGTGTATAGAGATAGTGTATAGAGATAGTGTATAGAGATAGTGTATAGAGATAGTGTATAGAGATAGTGTATAGAGATAGTGTATAGAGATAGTGTATAGAGATAGTGTATAGAGATAGTGTATAGAGATAGTGTATAGCGATAGTGTAAAGAGATAGAATATAGAGATAGTGTATAGAGATAGTGTATAGAGATAGTGTATAGAGATAGTGTATAGAGATAGTGTATAGAGATAGTGTATAGAGATAGTGTATAGACATAGTGTATAGAGATAGTGTATAGACATAGTGTATAGAGATAGTGTATAGAGATAGTGTATAGACATAGTGTATAGAGATAGTGTATAGACATAGTGTATAGAGATAGTGTATAGAGATAGTGTATAGACATAGTGTATAGACATAGTGTATAGAGATAGTGTATAGAGATAGTGTATAGACATAGTGTATAGAGATAGTGTATAGAGATAGTGTATAGAGATAGTGTATAGAGATAGTGTATAGAGATAGTGTATAGAGATAGTGTATAGACATAGTGTATAGAGATAGTGTATAGAGATAGTGTATAGAGATAGTGTATAGAGATAGTGTATAGACATAGTGTATAGAGATAGTGTATAGAGATAGTGTATAAAGATAGTGTATAGAGATAGTGTATAGAGATAGTGTATAGAGATAGAGTATAGAGATAGTGTATAGAGATAGTGTATAGAGATAGTGTATAGACATAGTGTATAGAGATAGTGTATAGAGATAGTGTATAGAGATAGTGTATAGAGATAGTGTATAGAGATAGAGTATAGAGATAGTGTATAGAGATAGTGTATAGAGATAGTGTATAGAGATAGTGTATAGAGATAGTGTATAGAGATAGTGTATAGACATAGTGTATAGAGATAGTGTATAGAGATAGTGTATAGAGATAGAGTATAGAGATAGTGTATAGAGATAGTGTATAGAGATAGTGTATAGAGATAGTGTATAGAGATAGAGTATAGAGATAGTGTATAGAGATAGTGTATAGAGATAGAGTATAGAGATAGTGTATAGAGATAGTGTATAGACATAGTGTATAGAGATAGAGTATAGAGATAGTGTATAGAGATAGTGTATAGAGATAGTGTATAGAGATAGAGTATAGAGATATTGTATAGAGATAGTGTATAAAGATAGTGTATAGACATAGTGTATAGAGATACACTGTATTTCACGAATTCTGACATAATTTCTTTTGTATCTGATGTTAAGTGGGATTGGGAATTGATGGCCATTATATAGGATTTAGGACTATATAGTTTGACTAATTTTGCTAATAGTTTGCCAGATTTGTTGCCATGTCTGTAATAGCGACCCTGTCTAGGTATGTTAAATGTGTTGTCTTGTGAGCTAGAAAGGTGTCTCTGGTTTGTTTAAGGTCATAGTAATTTTATTTGGATGTTGTTGTAGGGTCAGAGAGATATTTATTTTATGCTTCTGTAAGTTTTCAGAGGAATTTGTTGTCTATCCTTTTAATGCTTTTATTATAGTGTGCTGTAAAAGACGTATGTGTCCTCTCACAACTGCCTTTGAGGTGTGCAAGAACAAGTCTGGGTTGTCTTTGTGTTGTCATTGTCTGGTGCATACTGTATCCAGGAGGCTTTGAGGTGCTGGTGGAAATTTATGTTGCTGTATAAGTAGGATGGGAATCTCCATCTTTTCTTTGGAGCTTTCAGGGGTAACGGTTGAAGCATAAGACTATTTGGGGCATGGTCTGAGATTGTTATTTGTCCTATCTTTGTGAGATGAATCTGGGATATTAACATAGAGGGGGTTAAAAAATAATCAATTCTAGACATTGTGTTATGCGTTTTAGAAATACAAGTGTATCCCTCCCATCCGGGTTTTGCACCCTCCATACATCTACAAGATCCAAAGTTTTTTCAAAGATTTTAATTAGGGTCACTTCCCTTTTATATCTGGCTGTGTTATTTTTTGAGGTTCTCGATATCGAAGGATTTTTTAACCTATCCAGGGGTAGGGCCTGAGCCATGTTAAAGGGATACTAAACCCAATTTTTTTCTTTCATGATTCAGATAGAGCATGAGATTTTAAGCACCTTTCTAATTTACTCCTATTATCAATTTTTCTTTGTTCTCATGCTATCTTGATTTGAAAAAGCAGTACTGTAAGCTTTAGAGCCGGACCATTTTTTGTTCAGTACCTGGGTAGCACTTGCTGATTTGTAGCTAAATGTAGCAAACCAATCAGCAGCTCTACCAAGGTGCTGAACTAAAAAATGGGCCGGCTCCTAACCTTTTATTACTGCTTTTTCAAATCAAGATAACATGAGAACAAAGAAAAATTGATAATAGGAGTAAGTTAGAAAGTTGCTTAAAGTTGCATGCTCTATCTGAATTATGAAAGAAAAAATGTGGGGTTAGTATCCCTTTAAAGTCTCTCCCCCCATAATTATAGGAGCGTTATATGTAACCATCTTAGCTACCAATCGGCAAGATTACTAGTTATGCATTAAACCGTGTGTATAAATAATGCAAAAAAATTAGTGGTATCACATTCCCTATAGCGCTGCCATTACAAATTACTGAAAAACCTTCTATTGTTGTGCGGTATGGTGTGTTAAGCTCTATACAGCACAAAACTCAAGGCCTGACTTTATGTGCTCGTGCATGCTTTCCCCCATACACATCAATGGAGAGAAAAATTAACACCTGCAATTGTGGAATGGCGATCGCCGTAATGCAATCCCAATTGATGTCTATTGGGAAAAGAAAGTTTATTATAAATTTCTCATAAACCCCTAGTCTAAATACTCCTAATACACTGCCCCCCCCCCCCGACATCACTGACACTAAATTAACATATTAACCCCTAAAACGCCGCCCTCACCCATATCGCTAACACCTAAATAAACCTATTAACCACTAAACCTCCGCCCCTGACATCGCAGACACTATATAAAGCTATTAACCAATAAACCACCGGCCCCCCACATTGCTGCTACTATAATAAACCTATTAACCCCTAAACCACTACCCCCCACATTGCTAATCACTAAATTATACTATTAACCCCTAAACCTAACACCCCCTAACTTTAAATTTAATTTACAATATAACTATCTTAAAATAAATAAAAACTTACCTGTGAAATAAAAAAAATAAGATTAAACTATAAATAAACCTAACATAACTATTTTAATAAATTAAAATAAACTACAAATAAAAAAACTAAATTACAAGATTAAAATAACCTAACACTACGAAAAAAATAAAAAAAAATTCTAACATTACCAAAAAAAACTAAAATTATGAAAAATAAAAAACACTAAGATTACAAAAAATAATAAACTAAATTATCCAAAATAATAAAAATTACACCCAATCTAATAGCCCTAGAAAAACAAAAAAAGCCCCCCAAAATAAAAACACCCCCTGAGCTAACAATAAACTATCAATAACCATTAAAAGTGCCTTTTGTAGGGCATTGCCCTAAGTTAAACAGCTCTTTAACATTAAAAAATTACAAAGTCCCCCCTAACATTAACCCCCCACACACAACCAACCCCCTAAAATAAAAAAACCTAAGTTTAAAAAAAATCTAAGCTACCCATTGCCCCTAAAGAGGCATTTGTATGGGCATTGCCCTTAAAAGGTCATTCAGCTCTTTTACTGCCCATTAAAACAAAAAAGCCCTAATCTAAAAAAAAAAAAAATAAAAGATAAAAATATCCTAACACTAACCCCAGGAAATCTACTCAGATTTCCTGAAGTCCGGACATCCATCTTTATCCAGGCGGTGAGAAGTCTTCATCCCAGTGGCGCAGAGCTGTGGTGCCACGGAGTAGAGCTGTCCAGGACCGGCGCGACATCCAGAGCGGACGTCCTCTTCATGCAATCAACCGCCGCACACTGAAGCTTGAATGCAAGGTACCCCTCTTATATTGGGGTGCCGTTGCACTACTATTGGCTGAAAAATTGAAATCAGCCAATAGGATGAGAGCTGCTTAAATCCTATTGGCGGATTTGAGGAAACTCACTGTTGGGTGATGCGAGAGGATGTCCTTCCAGTAAAGGCGGTCTGTGGAGGGTGAAACTGCAAGCATCCCGGTACCAGCCTGGAAGAAGCAAAAGAAAAAAGACACCATTTTGAGGTGAGGATAGCAACATTATCCACAGCATAGCACATAAATAAAACAAGTCCTGAAACAATAAAAGACGATGATCTTCGTATTTGATCTCTTTTGTCGCTCTGTATGCTCTTAATGTAGCCAGATTGTCCTGGTAGTTTAAACATTTGAAAATAACTTTGCGAGGCCTCTCCTTTGAGAATGCCTGCCAGGGCCTATGTGATATGATCTTTCAATGGCAAATAATCTAGAGGCATTCAAGAGGTTTAGGGAGGGTGGAGGCTGTGAAGTACAGCAGGTCTTTGTCTCTGACGGTTTCAGGCACCCCCACAATGCGCAGGTTGTTTCGTCTACTGCGATTTTTTAAGTCCTCCACTTACAAATTCTTTGTTACAGGTCTTAGGAACTGCTTCTGCAAACTACATTTTTCCTGCCTCCAGTTGGCCACTGACAGTAATGACTGCCACAAAACAGCTGGGCTCCCCTAGACATATGCGTGCTATGCTTTGGGGCCTCGCCCTCCCTTGCAGTGATACTTGCTTTTACCAGTTCCTGATTCTTTCAAATCACCATGTTTTTAAGTGGGTGACTAAACGTTTAGCTTTATCGTATCATCTGATCAAGCTGCATTTTGATATTATGTATGTTTAGTGCAGGAGCATTATTGGAAGTATCGCACAAGTGCCTACTAAGCCTAGAAATAAATGTGTTTGTGGCTCTAATGCATTAGAACATTTTATATTTATCATTTATCATTTTATATTTATGCATATTGTGAATACACTATTAAAGTCAACTGCAAATGGGCAATGCAGTACTGGTTATGAGCTAAACATGGTCACTAAGCCAGTTATGGGAAGCATATGTACATAGCCAGTGTTCCCTCTAATGTCAGATTTTGTGAGTGGCCCAGCAGTGAAACAGTTAATAAGGGAATCATATCTTGCTTACAAATAGAGAGGTTCTCTACAAGGAACGAACAACAGCTCAGTAGCTTGTTATAAGGTGAGTAACAACCTAGGCGCTGCCATTTATAGCCCAGTTGTGCTTTTCACAGAGGAAAACTTTTCTGAAGTATATCAGTCTGATTTCTCCTAAGAAAAGGACAGTCCAGCCCTGAAATACCAGGCAATTCTCCTCTGAACAAGGAACACATAAACCCCAGACGATCGTTTCGGCCTTTATTGGGCGTCATCAGTGAGGTGCAGCCATATTCCTCTAAGTACATTGGGCAAGGAGTCCACTTTTAGTTTACCCCATCACCCTTAGAGAGACCTCCCCAGGGTCATAATACAAGTGCGTACAAAGAAAGAAGAGTTCAACCAGGAAAGAACAGCAGCTTAGTAGATTTTTATTTGGTGAGATATAACATAGGAACAGGCCAGTTGTGCTTTTCACAGAAGAAAACTTTCCTGAAGTATATCAGTCTGATCCCGCCAAATAAGGTCAGTCCAGTCCCAAAATACCACGCAATTCTCCTCTGAACAAGGAACATGACAACCCCAGAAGATCATTTCGGCCTCCTATGGGACTCGTCAGTGAGGTGCAACCAAATTCCTTTAAGCACACTGGGCAAGGAGTCCATGTTTAGTTTTCCCCATCACCCTTAGTGAGACCTCCCCAGGGTCATAATTCAAATATGTACAAAGAGATAAGCGATCTACCAGGAATGAACAACAGCTCAGTAGCTTGTTCTAGGGCGATTTACCACCTAGGAGAAGCCTCTTTTAACCCAGTTGTGCTTTTCACAGTGGAAAACTTTCCTGAAGCATATCAGTCTGATCCCGCCAAGTAAGGTCAGTCCAGCACTGAAATACTAGGCAATTCTCCTAGACGTGGACTCCTTGCTCAGTGTGCTTAGAGGAATATGGCTACACCTCACTGAGGAGGCCCTAAGAAGGCTGAAACAATTGTTTGGGATTGCTGTGTTCCTTGTTCAGAGAGGAATTTTGGTGCTGGACTGACTGATGGAACACTTTACATAGCCATTATTCGCCATCTGTGTATAGCTGTGGTTTCTCAGTGTATTTCCACCATGGAGCCTGCCCTTATTGTCAGCAGAGAAACTCTCCAGAAACATGGCCAGTTGTTACAGTCTGTTTTCCCAGTGATCACAAGCTTGAATTTCATGGAAAAATAAAACCCCACAAAACTATTTGTACTGTGTTGTTAACATGTTGTCCACAAACCAACAGAGATATGTGTGTATGTCTCTTTAAGGGATTTGAACAGGGGCATTGTGGGTTTTGCTACTTTTAATTAGTGTAAAAGCGCTTATTATTAGGAATTTAATTATAATTTAGAGTTTGTATCTGGTGACTTTGATTACTTATTTGATCCAGCCTATTCTACCCAATCTTCCAAAACGTCTAAACCTTTATGTGTACTCCTTAATGATTGGAAAAGTGTTGTCTGATGTCTATCAAGTCTTTTTAGCTGATGAACGTAATGAGTAAAAATGCCCTGTAAATGTATTGTTTTGTACTGAGAACATGGATTAGAATCAGAAAAATAGAACAGTTTACTTACAATGTAAAAGTTCTTCCTAGAAACAATCGCCTAGATTTAGAGTTTTGTCGGTAAAAAGCCGCGAAGCTAACGCTGCGTTTTTTCCCAACGCACCCTTCCAACAATGCTGGTATTTAGAGTTGTCTGAGGGGCTGCGTTAGGCTCAAAAAAGGGTGCGTTGAGCCTAATTTAGCGCCACTTCAACCCTCAATACCAGCATTGCTTACGGTAGCGGTAAGCTGGAAAAACGTGCTCGTGCATGATATCCCCATAGGAAACAATGGGGCAGTTTTGGCTGAAAAAAACTTAACACCTGCAAAAAAGCAGCGTTCAGCTCCTAACGCAGCCCCATTGTTTCCTATGGGGAAACACTCTCTAAGTCTGCACCTAACACCCTAACATGTGCCCCGAGTCTAAACACCCCTAACCTTACACTTATTAACCCCTAATATGCCGCCCCCGCTATCGCTGACACCTGCATTATACTATTAACTTCTAATCTGCCACTCCGGACACCGCCGCAACCTACATTATAGCTATGAACCCCTAATCTACTGCCCCTAACACCGCCGACCCCTATATTATATTTATTAACCCCTAATCTGCCCCCCCCCAACGTCGCCGCTACCTTACCTACACTTATTAAGCCCTAATCTGCCGACCGGACCTTGCCGACACTAAAATAAATGTATTAACCCCTAAACCGCCGCACTCCCGCCTCACAAACACTAGAATAAATTTTATTAACCCCTAATCTGCCCTCCCTAGCATCGCCGCCACCTACCTACAATTATTAACCCCTAATCTCCCGCCAGCACCGTCGCTGCTACTATAATAAAGTTATTAACCCCTAAACCTAACTCTAACCCTAAACCTAACACCCCCCTAACATAAATATAATTTATATTAAACTAAATAATATTGCTAAAATTAACTAAATTATTCCTATTTAAAACTAAATACTTACCTATAAAATAAACCCTAATATAGCTACAATATAATTAATAATTACATTGTAGCTCTTTTAGGATTTATATTTATTTTACAGGCAACTTTGTATTTATTTTAACTAGGTACAATAGCTATTAAATAGTTATTCACTATTTAATAGCTACCTAGTTGAAATAAATACAAAATTACCTGTAAAATAAATCCTAACCTAAGTTACAATTAAACCTAACACTACATTATCATTAAAATAATTAAATAAATTACCTACAATTACCTAAAATAAAATACAATAAAATAAACTATTCTATAATACAAAAAAACACTAAATTACAAAAAATAAAAAAGAATTACAAGCAGTTTAAACTAATTACACCTAATCTAAGCCCCCTAAAAAAATATAAAATCCCCCCAAAATAAAAAATTCCCTACCATATTCTAAAATACAAAAGTAATTAGCTATTTTACCAGCCCTTAAAAGGGCTTTTTGCAGGGCCTTGCCCCAAATTAATCAGCTCTTTTGCCTGAAAATAAAATACAATACCCCCCCCGACATTACAACCCACCACCCACATACCCCTACTCTAACCCACCCAAACCCCCCTTAAAAAAAACTATCGCTAACCCCCTGAAGATCATCCTACCTTGAGTCGTTTTCACTCAGCCGAGCCGAATTCTTCATCCAAGGTGCGCAGAGGAGGTCCATCATCCGGTAGAAGTCTTCATCCAAGCGGGGCAAGAAGAGGTCCTTCATCCGGTAGAAGTGTTCATCCAGGCGGCGTCTTCAATCTTCATCCATCCGGAGCGGAGCAGAGCTATCTTCAAAGGAGCCGACGCGGAGCCATCCTCTTCTATCGACGGACTAACGATGAATGAAGGTTCCTTTAAGGGACATCATCCAAGATAGTGTCCCTTCAATTCCGATTGGCTAATCGGAACAGCCAATAGAATGCGAGTTCAATACGATTGGCTGATTTGATCAGCCTATCGGATTGAACTTCAATCTGATTGGCTGATTGCATCAGCCAATCAGATTTTTTCTACCTTAATTCCGATTGGCTGATAGAATTCTATCAGCCAATCGGAATTGAAGGGACGCCATTTTGGATGACGTCCCTTAAAGGAACCTTCATTCGTCGTTAGTCCGTCGGTAGAAGAGGATGGCTCCGCGTCGGCTCCTTTGAAGATGGCTCTGCTACGCTCCGGATGGATGAAGATTGAAGACGCCGCCTGGATGAACACTTCTACCGGATGAAGGACCTCTTCTTGCCCCGCTTGGATGAAGACTTCTACTGGATAATGGACCTCCTCTGCGCACCTTGGATGAAGAATTCGGCTCGGCTGAGTGAAGACGACTCAAGGTAGGATGATCTTCAGGGGGTTAGCGATAGGTTTTTTTAAGGGGGGTTTGGGTGGGTTAGAGTAGGGGTATGTGGGTGGTGGGTTGTAATGTTGGGGGGGTATTGTATTTTATTTTCAGGCAAAAGAGCTAATTACTTTGGGGCAAGGCCCCACAAAAAGCCCTTTTAAGGGCTGGTAAAAGAGCTGATTACTTTTGTATTTTAGAATATGGTAGGGAATTTTTATTTTGGGGGGCTTTTTTATTTTATTAGGGGGCTTAGATTAGGTGTAATTAGTTTAAACTGCTTGTAATTCTTTTTTATTTTTTGTAATTTAGTGTTTGTTTGTTTTAGTATTATAGAATAGTTTATTTTATTGTATTTTATTTTAGGTAATTGTAGGTAATTTATTTAATTAATTTAATGATAGTGTAGTTTTAGGTTTAATTGTAACTTAGGTTAGGATTTATTTTACAGGTAATTTTGTATTTATTTTAACTAGGTAGCTATTAAATAGTTAATAACTATTTAATAGCTATTGTACCTAGTTAAAATAAATACAAAGTTGCCTGTAAAATAAATATAAATCCTAAAAGAGCTACAATGTAATTATTAATTATATTGTAGCTATATTAGGGTTTATTTTATAGGTAAGTATTTAGTTTTAAATAGGAATAATTTAGTTAATTTTAACAATATTATTTCGTTTAATATTAATTATATTTATTTTAGGGGGGTGTTAGGGTTAGAGTTAGGTTTAGGGGTTAATAACTTTATTATAGTAGCGGCAACGGTGCGGGCGGGAGATTAGGGGTTAATAATTGTAGGTCGGTGGAGGCGATGTTAGGGAGGGCAGATTAGGGCTTAATACTATTTATTCTAGTGTTTGCGAGGCGGGAGTGCGGCGGTTTAGGGGTTAATACATTTATTTTAGTGTCGGCGAGGTCCGGTCGGCAGATTAGGGCTTAATAAGTGTAGTTAAGGTAGCGGCGACGTTGGGGGGGGGCAGATTAGGGGTTAATAAATATAATATAGGGGTCGGCGATGTTAGGGGCAGCAGATTAGGGGTTCATAGCTATAATGTAGGTTGCGGCGGTGTCCGGTCGTCAGATTAGGGGTTAAATTTTTTTTTATAGTGGCGGCGATGTGGGGGGGGGGCCTCGGTTTAGGGGTACATAGGTAGTTTATGGGTGTTAGTGTACTTTATAGCACAGTAGTTAAGAGCTTTATATTCACGCGTTAGCCCATAAAGCTCTTAACTACTGACTTTTTTTGCGGTTTTAGTCTTGTCGGAAGAGGCTCTACCGCTCACTTCTCCCAAGACTCCAAATACCAGCGTTAGGCAGATCCCATTGAAAAGATAGGATACGCAATTGGCATAAGGGGCTAACGCAGAACTCTAAATCTAGGTGAACGAAAATATCTTCCTTAAAAAGTGCTTATTAGCAAATAATAACATGCAGACAATTGTCACACAGAAGAGGATAAATAGTGTCTTATTACAATGTTATTATTTCTTATTCATGTAAATGTAACACAATTCTGTTCCGGTTATCGTTAGCCTGTGCTTTAGTCTCATGAAGAGAATGGTAGCTTTAACTTTTTCTGAGGGTGAACTTAAAAGGAAATTTTAGCTTAGAAACCTTCGGCTCAGTCTTTTCTTTTGCATTTTCCTCTGCACATTTATAAACTTATGATATAAAATATAATGTCCCTGCATTATCAAACAAGGACACAATTCAGGAGTTATGGACTATTTTACAAGTAATTGTGTGTGACTTGAGTACTTGGCCAAATGATCTTGTATCTTTGAAGCAAATAGTGAGAACTTTGCTGATAATATAGGTTTGCAAGTTGAATTTCTGCCACTTCTGCAAAGCCAATGACCTCCATCGTTAGTCTTGTTTCCTGTAATCTGTCCTGTTAGGGGTACAAGGGATATGACTGAGGTTAAAGAACATAGTTTTATTTGTCTAAGAGTAAGAAGGAGATGATTATAAGTTCAGATATACGTTAATAAAACACTGGTGCGCAAATAAGATTAAAATAAATTCTTGAGCACAAGGCCACAGGAGACAAACTACAAGGGTAAATGAACAATTAGCGATAAGAACATGCTGAGCCGTCAAGTTTCTAACAATTAAAAGTTAGCACTGAATCTTGGTAACTTTGTCTACACTGTACAGTTCCCCTTGTCTGACATCTTCAGGGCTGCAGACTGATGAATATTTCATTTTGTTATTACTGAGATACCATAAACATAGCACCAAATATCTATAAACACTTTTTCCGTCTTGGAGTTGACAACTTTAATTAAATTAAGACAAAAGCATTATTTAATCTAGAGTACAGCTTTGTTATCTATTTTGATGTATAAAATAGTTACATTAGAGAAACCAGACTGTCAGATGACATATACCAATAAAGAGAAGCGATCTATCAGGTAAGGAACAAAGGCAGCTTGCTCTGAGGCTGCTATTTAACCTAAAATGTTCTTTTCACATAGAGAAACATTGCTGCAATGGCATCTGTTTATTAAAGCGTCAACTTACCTGCATTCGCCAGCACCAATACGCTCGCCTAAGATCGCCTAACATCGATGCAGCGGACCTGAATACGTTATCCAAAGTTATCAAAAAAGCTGTCAAAAAGCCGCGCACCAAGTACGGGGTGATGAGCAGCGGACTGTTGTTAACTAACAGTCATCGATCTTGCTGCTCTTCAGCTTTTTTACAGCTTTTTTGGTGCCCTGTCACTAAACATCCACACTATTCTTTTTTTTTTTAATATATATATAATATTTTTATTTTCAATTTTATAAACATAAACAAAATCATAAACACAAAACAATACAAGATCAGCTTGAGTACATACATTCCGTTTGTCTCTGTTTGCGATCACAACAGTATGATAAATAGCGGCTAAAGTAATAGATCTTATAAAGTCAGTCCTGGAGATATAAATCAATACATATGTGCTAATATGTTAGGCTAAATATCTCTCGATTGAGTACATAATGCTCAAATTATAGTTATAACCCAAGTTTCTATTCCCAGACCTCATGAGAAAAATTTCACTAATAAAGCCATATTTTTAACAACTGGAGTTTTCCAGTGTAAGTCAAGAGTGCATTCACATACCAAATACATACAAATATAATATTGAGATCACTCTGTTGAGTAACTTATGAACAAGAAACAAGGACCGTGATCACTCAGAGTCACCATTTCAGCTCCTACTATCTTCCTCAGAAATATTCTACCATTCCAGATTATGCATTTATATGTGGACCGAGTACTGTTTTAAAATCTATGTTGATTAATACTTATTCCTTGATGCTATATTTATATGAATCCCAGAGGAATAACATGTCTTCATATAAATCTATCCTACCCCCCAAAGGAAGTAAAATCTTTCAAGGATAAGGTAAGAGTGCACCTGGCCCTTCCACTCGTTAATATTGGGAATGTTGGATGTCTTCCAATGCCTAGGAATCATTTGTTTAGCCAGATTAATCATTATTAGGAACAGCTGCCTCCTAATCCTACAGGGAGTGCAGAATTATTAGGCAAATGAGTATTTTGACCACATCATCCTCTTTATGCATGTTGTCTTACTCCAAGCTGTATAGGCTCGAAAGCCTACTACCAATTAAGCATATTAGGTGATGTGCATCTCTGTAATGAGAAGGGGTGTGGTCTAATGACATCAACACCCTATATCAGGTGTGCATAATTATTAGGCAACTTCCTTTCCTTTGGCAAAATGGGTCAAAAGAAGGACTTGACAGGCTCAGAAAAGTAAAAAATAGTGAGATATCTTGCAGAGGGATGCAGCACTCTTAAAATTGCAAAGCTTCTGAAGCGTGATCATCGAACAATCAAGCGTTTCATTCAAAATAGTCAACAGGGTCGCAAGAAGCGCGTAGAAAAACCAAGGCGCAAAATAACTGCCCATGAACTGAGAAAAGTCAAGCGTGCAGCTGCCAAGATGCCACTTGCCACCAGTTTGGCCATATTTCAGAGCTGCAACATCACTGGAGTGCCCAAAAGCACAAGGTGTGCAATACTCAGAGACATGGCCAAGGTAAGAAAGGCTGAAAGACGACCACCACTGAACAAGACACACAAGCTGAAACGTCAAGACTGGGCCAAGAAATATCTCAAGACTGATTTTTCTAAGGTTTTATGGACTGATGAAATGAGAGTGAGTCTTGATGGGCCAGATGGATGGGCCCATGGCTGGATTGGTAAAGGGCAGAGAGCTCCAGTCCGACTCAGAGGCCAGCAAGGTGGAGGTGGAGTACTGGTTTGGGCTGGTATCATCAAAGATGAGCTTGTGGGGCCTTTTCGGGTTGAGGATGGAGTCAAGCTCAACTCCCAGTCCTACTGCCAGTTTCTGGAAGACACCTTCTTCAAGCAGTGGTACAGGAAGAAGTCTGCATCCTTCAAGAAAAACATGATTTTCATGCAGGACAATGCTCCATCACACGCGTCCAAGTACTCCACAGCGTGGCTGGCAAGAAAGGGTATAAAAGAAGAAAATCTAATGACATGGCCTCCTTGTTCACCTGATCTGAACCCCATTGAGAACCTGTGGTCCATCATCAAATGTGAGATTTACAAGGAGGGAAAACAGTACACCTCTCTGAACAGTGTCTGGGAGGCTGTGGTTGCTGCTGCACGCAATGTTGATGGTGAACAGATCAAAACACTGACAGAATCCATGGATGGCAGGCTTTTGAGTGTCCTTGCAAAGAAAGGTGGCTATATTGGTCACTGATTTGTTTTTGTTTTGTTTTTGAATGTCAGAAATGTATATTTGTGAATGTTGAGATGTTATATTGGTTTCACTGGTAAAAATAAATAATTGAAATGGGCATATATTTGTTTTTTGTTAAGTTGCCTAATAATTATGCACAGTAATAGTCACCTGCACACACAGATATCCCCCTAAAATAGCTATAACTAAAAACAAACTAAAAACTACTTCCAAAACTATTCAGCTTTGATATTAATGAGTTTTTTGGGTTCATTGAGAACATGGTTGTTGTTCAATAATAAAATTAATCCTCAAAAATACAACTTGCCTAATAATTCTGCACTCCCTGTACATGGAATTTGTGGTGTTTTAGATAGGAAAATTACCTCTGGGCTGGGAGTTATTTGTGTGTGTAAGGCTATGTTAATTTCCACAAAAATGTTCCTCCAAAACACATTAATTGGATCACATTCCCACCAGATATGGCTCATATTGCCTATTTGACCCCCGCACCTCCAGCAAATGTTGGAGCATTTTTTAAATATATAGTTGATTTTTGCGGGCGTTAAGTAGCACCTCATAAATATTTTAATATTTGTTTCTTTAGCTCTCGAGGAGTGGGCTTATTTTGATAGATTTCGAAACCTGCTGTACCATTCCTTAGGCAGTGTATTTACACCCAATTTCCTATGCCAGCTTTTTGTGTATGTTGGAAGATTAGGAAACCTGTTGTCTAAAACTATTTTGTACAAAGTGGAAATTGACTTCTGGGATTTCCTGCCATATATACAGGCCTTTTCAAATTGTGTTGGGGGCCGTGTGAAATTCGATTTGCATCTATGTGAATAAATAAAGTGTCTGGTTTGATGGTATCTAAACCATGAAGAAAATTGGCATTTCCAGATCGTTTAGTTTTTGTTTTGTTTTTAACTTGCCTATAATTGTAAAGATGGGAATTTGGGAGGCGAACGTATGTTAAGTATGTATGTAATCTTCAAGGCCTGGTGGGAATTCTTGGTTTAGTAATAATTTTGTGAGTGGGGAATGTTGTGTGGATATTCTTTTATATGTTTTTAGTATGTGTTGCCAGTCTTTCCAGGTCTCATTAGTAATTGAGAGTTGAGATATGTCTGTGTGTTTAATGACTGAGAGATCCCAGCAACAACTGCCCAAGTTTTCTACGTCTGCCAGGATATTTTCTATCTGTACCCATCCTTTGGAATTTATTACATCGAATCTGGGGATTTGGATGCCAACATTTAGATCTTAAGTTTATTTCTGGGTTCAGGTTTCTTTCCAGAGCTAACCAGTGTTTTTGTTAAGAATGTAGTCTCCAGTCAAGGATTTGATGTAGAAATATAGACTGTCGATAAGATTCTACATTTGGAACCTCTAATCCACCCAAATGTATAGGGAGTGACATAATATGTTTGTTTATTCTGGGAGGTTTTCTGTTCCAAATGAAATAACTAAATATGTGTTGTATTTGTGGTACGTAGTTGGAAGGTATAGGGACGGGTAGGGTTTGTAGAATATATAGGAGTTTGGGAAATACATTCATTTTAATAGTATTTATTCTGCCTAACCATGATAGTTTCTTAGAGGTCCATAAAGAAAGGTCTCATATTAATGCTGTTTTAATTGGAATATAGTTAAATTTGTATACTTATTCATGGTTATGAGCTAGAAAAATGTCCAGGTACTTCAATGAGCCCTTTCACCATCTGAATGGGCAGCATTTTTTAATTTGTTCCTCTAATTGTGGTGAGAGGGAGATTCACATAGATTCTGACTTATTTTGGTTAATTAAAAAATTGGATAAGTTATGGAAAAGGTTTAGTTCTTGTAATAAGTGGGTAGTGGGGAATTGTTTTATATGGGTCTGTTAGGGTGAAGAGAATATCGTCCACAAAAATAGACAATTTGTATTCTTCTCCATTAAGTGTTATACCAGGTATGTCAGAGTTATTCCTGATTTTTGTGGCAAGAGTTTCTATAATACATGTAAATAATATTGGGGATAGGGGGCAGCCTTGTTTGGTTCTTTTTGTGATTTAGAATGAATCTGAGAGAATACCATTCAAGGAGATTCGAGCACTGGGGTTTTTATATAGCGCAAAAATTCTATGCAGCATTACAATTCACCCGGTCGAAGGCCTTTTCAGGGTTGGTAGAGAGCCAGATTGAGGCAATACCCCTCTCTCTGGCATACCTGAATAGGTATAAATTTTGAACTGTGTTGTCCTTTGCTTCCCTATTAGGAACAAAGCCAACCTGGTCTTGGTGTATAAGAAGCGGTAGGATTTGGTTCATTCTATTTGCTATAATCTTTGCATAAAGTTTAATATCTGAGTTTAATAGCGAAATTGGATGGCAGTTTGCTATTTGGGTAGTGGGTTTATTAGATTTAGAAATTATTACTATATGGGCATGTAGGGTCTGGTCAGGAAAGGGTATGTCTTTGTCAATGTTGTGGAAATAGGCCAATAGGTGGGGAACTAGGAAGTCCTTAAATTTAGTGTAATATGTGTTCCCTAACCTGTGTGGGCCTGGCTATTTCCCAGAGGGGAGTGAGGTAATGGCAATTTCAAGTTCTTCTAGGGAAAAGGGCACTTCTAAATTATTTTGTTGCTCGGTGGTAAGTGTGGGCAAGTGTAAATTGGATAAATAATTCTGTATATTAGCCACGTTGGGGCATTGGTGATTTTGACTTGTATAAATTATTATTGTAAGTTTTAAAATAATTCACTATCAGGTAGATTACGAGTTATGCCCACTATAGGAAATGTAAAGAACGCAACAAATGTTGCGCTATTTCACTTTATATAGTGCAGCCATTACAAGTTTTGAAACAGCCGGCTTGTGCATGCATTATGGTTGCATTGAGCTCCATACTGCACAAAATACAAGTGCTGTTTTGACGTGCTCGTGCACGCTTTCCCCATAGACATCAATGGGGAGAGCGGGTTAGAAAAAAATCTAACACCTGCGATTGTGGAATGAAAAAGCTCCATAAAACACCCCTAACTTTAACATAATTAAAATAAAGCTAAATTAAAGTTACAATTATTAACTAAATTATTCCTATTTAAAACTAAATACATACCTGTGAATTAAAAACTAAGCTAGCTACAATATAACTAATAGTTATATTGTAGCTATCTTAGGTTTTATTTTTATTTCACAGGTAAGTTTGTATTTATTTTAACTAGGTAGACTAGTTAGTAAATAGTTACTAAATATTTACTAACTACCTAGTTAAAATAAATACAAACTTACCTGTGAAATAAAACCTACGCTACCTTACACTAAAATCTAAAATTAAAAGAATTAAAAAAGCTAAAATTACAAAAAATAAAAAACTTACCATTGCAAAAAATAACAAATGAAATTATCCAAAAAAATTAAAATTATTCCTATTCTAATACCCTTTAAAAAAATTAAAAAAACACCCCAAAATAAAATAAAAAACTATTCTATAATAAACTAACAAGGGCCCTTAAAGTGCTTTTTGTGGGCCCTTAAAAGGGCCTTTTATAGGGCATTGCCCTAAAGATAACAGCTCTTTTCCTACAAAGAACCCCCCCCCCAACAGTATACAACCCCCACTCCCCAAACCCACAAAATAAAAATAAAGTAAAACATAATGTACCCATTGCCCTGAAAAGGCATTTGCATGGGCATTCAGCTCTTTGTCCTGCCCTTAAAAGGGTATTCAGTTCTTTTATGAAATGCCCAGCCCATAATCTACAATATGGTACGGTACGAATCTTGTCGTTATAGGCTGGAATACAAGCTTTCTAGCCTCACTGCAAAACTCGTAATGGCTACGCTATGGAAGTCCCATGAAAAAACGCCATTTTTTTGAGTGCAGGACTGACGTTGTGGTACAGGCTACAAGACTTGTAATGGCTGCAGTGCTGTTTTAATGCTTAAATGACCATATTTTTTTTTTAGCGTTAAAACCCATCAGTCATCAGTTATGTGCATTATGCAACGCTTATTTGTTCTCTTTTTAAGTTGCCTAGCAAACATTTTCCCCTGTTTGTCAGTCCCTTCATAAAATCTTTTCTGAAGAAATAGTGTCCTGCGTTTAGTTTCTATGCCTAGATATAAATTTAGTTGCTGTCTTTTGTGTTCTAGACTATCTTGTAGTGATCAGTTTTGCGGGAATTGTTTGTGAATGTCTTGAAGTTTATTGAGGTCTTCTAGTAAAGACTTCAGATAAGTTTGTTGTTGCTTGATTTTGTCTGCTTTCATAGCTATTAATTCTCCTCTTATTACGCACTTCTGTGCGTTCCATATGTTTTGAATATCAATGTCTGGAGTGTTGTTTAGTCTGAAGTTTTCCTCTAATGACTTTGTGAGTTGTGCGTAAATCAAAGGGTCTTTTAGCAATGTTCTGTCCAGCTTCTAGACTTTATTGAATTGGCATGATCTGACCATGTAATTGGGAGTATATTTGTGTGTTGTACTAAAGCCAAGCTAGTAACGTCTATTACTATTTAATCAATTCTAGTGTATATTTGGTGGGGATATAAAAAAAGGTGTTATATTTTGTAGATGGGTAATGAATTTGCCAGGGGTCGCGTACTGCTAAATTTGTTATACTTGATTTAATTAGATTTAATTTCTTATTAGGAACAGATGATGTTCCTGTGGAACAGCCCACGTTAGAGTTTAGGGCAATGTTGAAATATCCTCCTAATATCAAGCTTCCCTTAGTTATTTCCAAAAGGTAGTTACTAAATTGTTAAAAAAAAATTGGGATGGATTGCTCTTTGGTGCATAAAAGTTAGTTATCCCAGTGACGATAATGTACCTCCCCTCCTTACTTCTACTAATTGATGTTGGTTTGAATGGTAATGTTTTATTAAAGAGGATGCCTACACTGTTACGTTTAACTGAGTTAGAGGCAAAGAAAGCTTCTCTTGAAGAATTGAAGGGGTTCACGGCCTCTTTTTAAATGAGTTTCCTGGAGTATGATTATGTTACCTTTACGTTTTGTGTAGTCCCTAATCACTATGAACCTCTTTTGGGGAATATTGAGACCTTTGACATTGGGTGAGGTGATTTTAACGTTAAGTGGGTCAGAAAACATAGTGGGGTAGGTGGAGAATTGTATAGTGATTGGAGCTATGTGTTAGATGGTTAGATAAATAAAAGGTAGGTAATGTTTGTGTATTTTTCTCACTATACACCATGGTTGGGCAGTAGTATTGCCAAGGTGTATGATTAAATTAAGAGTGCTTTAGTAATATATCACTCTTCTATCTAGATAAGACTCTTGAGCAAAATAATTTTAATTAAGAAAGAAAGTAATCAACAGACCTTATTAAAGAATGACCAAAGCATTATTATATACAGTACTCTCGTCGCTAGGTCTAAGAGCACATACAAGGATGAATGTCCGTGGCCATTGGTCAACTTAATGAAATTACGCAATATTACATATCAAAGTCTAGTTGGGAAATTCTTCATATTCGGATATTTAGCCAAAATTGTCCAAGTCACTAAAAAATTTTATATATGAATTGAGAGCCATTATGGTTAATTAGGCTGAAAGGAAAACCCCACCTATATCTAATATTGTTTTCTCTTAGAGCATTGGTGATAAATCGGATATCTTTTCTGGGCTGTATGGTTTGTGGGCTAAGATTTTGGTAGATCTGTATATTGTTTCCTTTAAATGAAATAGATTGTCTTGTTCTGGCTGCTTGCCAGATTCCTTCTTTGGAGGTATATTTCAGGAAACGCAAGATAACATCCCTTGGAGGTGCAGGTGGTCTTGGAAGTGGCCTCAGAGCTCTATGTATGATCTCTATGAGGCCGATGCCCCTTGTTTCTGGCAAACCTAAAGGCTCGCCGGAAACAGAAGTTATGAAGCAGCGGTCTAAAGAGTGCTACTCCATAACTTGTCCGCCTGCTCTGAGGCCGCGGACAGAAATCAACCCAATTGAATATGATCGGGTTGATTGACATCCCCTGATAGCGTATGCTGTCGGCATTTATCGATGTGTGGCGGACTTGATACGCTACATTGTATCTTGTCTGCTCGCACATTAATAAATATACCCCTATATCTTAATTTTTGAGATGAGGGGTGCAAGGAGAGATATGTTGAAAACGTTATTTCACATAAGATTTAAATTGGTCTTGAAGTATATCTTCAGGGATTCCTCGAATTCTAAGATCCTTACCCTGTTGTCTAAATCCTCTATTTTGTCTAGTAGAGTTTGTAGCATTGAATCTTGAATTGATATTTGTTATTTGAGCTCACTAAGTTGTTCAAGGTATCTTGGCCTTCTTCTAGATAATCTATTCTGGGCCCCATTTCATTAATGTCTTTCTTTAGATCTCTCAATTCCTCTTTAATAAAAGATTTAAGGGATTCAAGGTCTAATTTGGAGGGTAAACCAGCTATTTGAGATTGTATGGTACGCAGCGAATCCTGTTGAGTGACAGAGTCCTCAGTTTGCAAATCCATACCCACAGTTGTAATGAGCAGAGTGGGGTCTGTGGTAACAGTATCAGTTATTTGAAAGAAGGTAGAAACTGAGTCAGTTATTTGAAAGAAGGTAGAAACTGAAGGCACTGAATTAGGAGGTTAATTGTGCTTATCTGGCTTAGGGCTTTTTTTTTGTAGCCATCTCTTGAGAGAAAAGAAAAATGAATCTCTGTTGTTACTGAACAAGTGAGCTTGTTTTTAAAGTCAGTAATGTAGGAATAGGTAAGGTATTGTTTCAGACTCAGTGGTAGGTTGACCTCTGTGTTAATGGTGATTTTTAGATGTTATGTTGTTGGCTCTTATGGTGTATTTCCTTTTTCTTGGGGTGAGTGTGAGGATTTTCTATACGGCTTGATTGTGGCTGGTTCAACCCCAGGTTCTGTGCACCTTTTAACTTAATAATGCCGACAAAGTCATGTGGGAGGCTGCAATGGTGTTACACCCACTAACTTTAATGTAATTAAAATAAATCTAAATAAACCCTTCTTTTAATAACTAAATAATTCCTATTTAAAAGTAAATACTTACCAGTAAAATAAACCCTAAGCTAGCTACAATATAACTAATAGTTACATTGTATCTATCTTAGGTTTTATTTTTATTTCACAGCAAAGTTTGTATTTATTTTAACTAGGTAGCTAGTAGATAGTTAATAACTATTTAATAACTAGTCTACCTAGTTAAAATAAATAAAAACTTAGCTGTGAAATAAAATTAAAACCTAAGATAGCTACAATGTAACTATTAGTTATATTGTAGCTAGCTTAGGGTTTATTTTACTGGTAAGTATTTAGTTTTAAATAGGAATTATTTAGTAATTAATAGAAGGTTTTATTTAGATTTATTTTAATTACATTGAAGTTAGGGGTGTTAGGGTTAGACTTAGGGTTAGGTTTAGGGGTTAATAACTTTAGTATAGTGGCGGCGATTTTGAGGGCAGGAGATTAGGGGTTAATAACAGTAATGTAGGTTCAGCGATGTTAGGGACAGCAGATTAGGGGTTAATAATATTTAACTAGTGTTTGCGATGCGGGACTGTAGCGGTTTAGGCGTTAATATGTATTATAGTGGCGGCGATGTCCGGAGCGGCAGATTAGGGGTTAATAATTTTATTTTAGTGTTTTTGATGCGGGAGGGCCTCGGTTTAGGGATTAATAGGTTGTTTATGGGTGTTAGTGTACTTTGTAACACTTTAGTTATGAGTTTTATGTTACGGCTTTGTAGTGTAAAAACCCATAACTACTGACTTTCAGTTTACGGTATGAATCTTGACGGTATAGGCTGTACCACTCACTTTTTGGCCTCCCAGGCAGACTCGTAATACCGGTGCTGTGGAAGTCCCATAGAAAAAGGACTTCTTAAAAGCTGCGGTAGTTACGCTGCGTTACGGCCAAAAAAGTGTGTGGTACACCTAAACCTGCAAGACTCGTAATACCAGCGGTAGTGAAAAAAAGCCTTAACGCTGCTTTTTCATTTATATCGCAAAACTCGTAATCTAGACGAAAAGTATTAACCCTTAATTCCACCAACTCCAACATCGCAAACTAATAAATCTATTAATTCCTAATCTGCCATCCCTCCACAACGCATTAAAACTCATTACACTATTAACCCCTAAACTGCCAACCTCCCACATCCCAATAAACCTAATTAAGCTATTAACTCCTAAACTGCCAACCCCCCACAATGCAAATAACTAATTCAATTACTAAGCCCCCTAACTTAACAACACCTATATTAACCCCAATTACATTAAGTAAAATATATTAGACTTGTTCGCCGCTAAAAAATTTAGCTATTTTTGTTTTGTTTTCAATTAGTTAAAAAATAATTTTGTTTCGGCAAATTAGTTTAGTTAAGTTTAAAAAAAAATTGTTTCAGCAAATTAGTTACGTTATGTTAAATTGGTTTCGGATCTGTTCCATTTTTTCGGATTCATTCTTATTTCATATGCATTATTCTATTGTGAAGTTATAGAATAATGCATATGAATAAAGAATGGATCTGAAAAAATGAAAAGATCCAAAAAAACAATTTAATTTAACGTAAATAATGTGCCAGCGAATGGCAAAACAAAATTATGTAAAACAGCCGCCGCCTCTAAATAAAGCTATTAACCGTTAAACCACTGTCCCCCCACATCGCCAACACTACCTAAATCTATTAACCCCTAAACCGCACCCCCCACATCGCCAACACTACCTAAACCTATTAACCCCTAAACCGCTATTCCTAAACATCGCCAACACTAACTATATACCTAAATAAAGTATTAACCCCTAAACCGCCGTTCCCCGACATCGCTGACACTATCAAAACCTATTAACCTCTAAACCGCAGCCTCCCACACATCGCCAACACTACCTAAACCTATTAGTCCCTAAACCATCGGCCCCCACATTGCAACAACCTAAATTAAACTATATTAACCCCTAAACCTAACCCTAAACCTATCCCTAAACCTAACAATAACTGTAACCCTACCACTAACCCTAAACCTAACACCCCCTAACTTTAACATATTTAAAATAGACCTAAATTAAAGTTACGATTATTAACTAAATAAATACCTATTTAAAACTAAATACAAACTTACCTGCGGAGGCAGAGTGGTCGATGTGCGGCGGCGGAGGTCCAGGTGAAGGTCCAAGGGTGGAGGTCCATTGAACCGATGTGGAGGTCCTCTTCATGCGATCGTCTGCCGCACACTGAAGATTCAAATGCAAAGTACCCCTTTTATACTGGGGTATCATTGCATTCCTATTGGCTGAAAAATTTAAATCAGCCAATAGGAATTAGAGCTGCTCTCATTCCTATTGGCTGATTCAAATCAATCTAAAATTACAAAAAATAAAATGTCTAACATTACAGAAAAAAATAAACCAAATTATAAAAAAAATAAAAATTAAACCTAATCCCTATGAAAATAAAAAGTCCCCCAAAATAAAAACACTCCCTAATCTAAACTAAACTACCAATAGCCCTTAAAAGGGCCTCTTGTAATGCATTGCCATAAGTTAAACAGCTCTTTTACATGTAAAAAATACTAAGTCCCTCCCTAACAGTAAAATCCCCCACCCACCAAACCCCCCAAATTTAAAAAAACTAACACTAAAAAAACCTAAACTACCCATTGCCCTAAAGGGGCATTTGTATGGGCATAGCCCTTAAAAAGGCATTCAGCTCTCGTATGCCCTTAGAAGAGCAGAGGTGACCGCGGAACAAGACTGGCAACCACAGAGCCATCCAGTGTGGAGATCCTCTTCGTTCAATCACCGCTGCACACTGAGGATTGAATGCAAGGTAACTGTTTAAAAATGGTCTTGTTCTGCAGTCACCTCCGCTCTGCGTTGCCTTGGTCCTGGATGTAGCTAGAAGAGGTCCCCGCACTAGATGTAGATGTCGCCGCCTCCAAGAAGACTTCACCGCCTGGAAGAAGACCTTTGCTGCCAGACCTCAATAACGGTGAGTACCTATTTGGGGCTTAGACTTAGGCTTTTTTTATTTTTTGGGGTGGCTTTTGTTTTTAGATTAGTGTTTTTTGGGCTGTAAAAGAGCTAATTACCCTTTTTAGGGCATAAAAGAGCTGAATGGTTAGTTTAGGTTTTTTTAGTATTAGTTTTTTTATTTTGGGGGGTTTGTAGGTGGGGGCTTTTACTGTTAGCGGGGGACATAGTTTTTTATTTAGAGGTAAAAGAGCTGTTTAACAGAGCAATGCCCTTCAAAAGGCCCTTTTAAGGTCTATTGATAATTTAGTTTAGAATAGGAGGGGGCTTTTTTATTTTCATAGGGATTAGGTTTAATTTTTTTATTTTTGATAAATTGGTTTATTTTTTTCTTTAATGTTAGACTTTTTTATTTTTTGTAATTTTAGATTAATTTAATTTAATCTTAGGTTTTTGTTTTTTAAGTAATGTTAGTTTTTTTTTTTTAAATTTAGTATTTTGTATTTAATGTAATTGGGGTTAATTAGGGGGTGTTAGGTTAGGGGGCTAAGTAATTAAATTAGTTATTTGCGCTGTGGGGGTATGGTGGTTTAGGAGTTAATAGCTTATTTAGGTTTATTGCGATATGGGGGGTGGTGAATTAGGGGTTAATAGTAATTAGGTTTACTGTGTTGTGGGGGGGTTGGTGGATTAGGGGTTAATATGTTAATTAGATACTTTGCGATGTAGGGGATGGCAGATAAGGGGTTGAAAAGTTTATTAGCTATATTGGGATGTGGGAGTTGGCGGATTAGGGGTTAATATCGTTTATTATGTATTGTGGTGGGGGATGGCGGCTGACAGATAGATAGATACTTCCAGGGAGTTACATGCTCACATTTTCAGTGCAAGGCTTGCTGCATCTGCCTATGTGTGGCGAGGTGAAAATGGAGTAAAATTTCTCAATTTTCCCAAGTGTAAGTCCTTGCGCTGAATATGTGATACCGACTTGTGATGTTTCTATGTTAGTTTATGGGAGTAAAATTAGCAGGCGTGATAGCAATACCCGACTAAAAACTGTCGATGACGACTTTTGCGGGAGACACACATATGTAATTGCGCCCCAGCTACGGAATTTGGTGGCGCTATACAAATAATTGATAATAATAATTAGGATTTAAGCCATAAGACTCTTCTGGCAAGGACTGCCAAACACATGCTTTTAAAATTAATCTTTATAATATCAAATACAGCAACACAAATAAAAGAAATGGCACTCTTATGTAAATTCAAAAGATTTGCACTAGCAGAGTAATCAGGAAACTATTCTGAAAGACTAGATAACCAGAAAATAGAAGCAACAGCTACATCAGCAATATAAATAGCTGGCCTGAGAATATAGCCTGCATGTTAAAAGGCCCTTCTACGAAAAGCCTCTAACTCTCTATCTAAAGGGTCTTTAAAAGAAGAACTGTCTTCCAAAGGAATAGTTGTACATTTAGCCAGAGTGGAAATTTCCCCATCAACTTTGGGAACTGATTCCCACAAATCTGTATTAGTAGCAGGTAAAGGATATAACTTTTTAAACTTTGCAGAAGGAGTAAAAGAATTGCCAGGCTTAAGCCATTCCCTAGAAATCATGTCAGAGACAGCATCAGACACAGGAAAAATTTCAACAGTCTTAAAACCGAATTTAAATGATTACAAGGCTTATCTTCAGACATTTTAGGATCTTTAAACCCTAAAGTAATTAAGACCTCCTTTAAAAGAAAACAAATATGTTCAGCTTTAAACAAAAAAAAGAGGAAATATAAGGTTCAACATCAGGGAAATATTCATCATCACCAGAAAACTTCACCCTCTGGAGACATAACAATATATCTGGTCTCAAGGCACATAGTAGAAGGTAAAATCTGAACTGACATTTTACGCTTGTTTGAAGGAGGGAGAACAGCTTGCACCTCAGAAACTGCAGCCTTGATAAAGTTTTTCACAGTATTCTCCTGTAATGAACAAACAGTGCATGAGCCACATAAATGAACTAGAGAAGGCTCTTCAGCTTTATAGCACAACTGATAATGATAGAAAGGTGTTCAGGAGACTCATTTTCTAAAATCGGACTGCTCCATTATAGCAGATGGCAAAGCGATGCAATAAACGCTATAAGCCCCTTAAAAAATCTATTTAGGAATGGAAACCACTTACCCCCTCCAAAGTAGCTTTTAAAATAAACTCATAGGTACAATGTACGCTAAGCTGAATTACAAAACAAAGCAGGAGACATTAGCATAACATCTGGGGGCAGATAATGCTCATCAGCTAAAAATGAATTTAGCTCACTAAAAACCCGATGTGCTCATAGCCATGGATAAATGTGCACTAACTCGACATGCATAAACCGTCCGACGCGCGAGTGAACCATAAAAAGACTAAAGAGATGCGCGCTAGCCCGAAAAGCTGTTATAGGCACATCATTTATTCATGTTTATAATGTTATATAGTTTTACTATTAGGGAGTTTAACAATAAAGGTAGTTAATCCAAATGAAAGAGAAATGATTACTGAATTTCTTAATGAATACATTTATTTCAGTGCAATGTTGTATTATGATATGCATTAATAAATATCATAGTTTCAAATAAAATAAATAAGAAATCAAGTAAAAGTATATGCTATTATGAAATTAACTTCTTGTAATTTCACCCAAGGTTATAAAATTGTTGATGACTTATGACACCAATATTGTACTTGTGTTTTAGCGCAAGGTTATATGATTGGGTTTTTTGCTAATTACGTATGATGTAATGTCAAAGGATTGTTTAAAAGTGTATAAATACCCCTTCCCTGAACTTATAAGGGGGAAGAAAAGATGATCTAAACAAAAATGCGTTAAGGCTATCTGGTATGGTATAATATTTATTTATATGAAAGCATGAATAAACTATTGTAACTCTGCAATATTGGATTCATATTTTTATAAATGTTCATTGCAATTATTTAGCAATAAAATATTTTTATTTTGTAATATAATAATGCCTATTTGTAACAATAAAATACATATTTTTTATATATCTTTTATTTATAAATTGTACTTATAGGGGCATATTTATCAAAGCGTCAATCTCAGTGCATTCACCGGCGTCAATACGCTTGCCAGACATCGCTAATGCAGATCCACATACGATTCCCTTAGTTATAAAAAAAACCCATCAAAAACACGTGCGTCACGTATTTAGCGATGAGCATCAGACTGTTGTTAACTAACAGTCATCGATGACACGGTTATTCAGGGTTTTCCCTACTTTATTTATACCATTTCATTACTGTCCATGAACAAGCACATTTCTCTATAGCTAATCTTTTATTTTTCATCTTTTAATGTCCAAAAAATAGATAGATTTATACCTCAACAAACTATATCTCATAGAAACTTATTTTTATATTTATGTGTTATACAAAAAAATCTGTTATATGATACTTTCACATACATTTTTATATTTTTGTATTTCTAGAAGTCATGATATGCTTTTATCTCATGTTTTTTTTTTTAGAAATAATTATTAATGCTAGAATTTGTACATATATCTTTGCACATACTTTGATTTTAATTCCTGCTGTATCTGAATCATGACAGTTTAATGTTAGGTGGGCTATCCCTTTGAGCTTTCATTTTAAGATTATTTTGAATCAAACATCAATCAAATTTCAAATTTTAAAATCATTCGGCTAGTTTACGAGTTTTGCGGTGAGGGGTACGATGTTAACTTTAACGTTATTGTCACCGCTCACTTTCCTACAGCGCTGGTATTACAACCCGGCGTTATTAGGCAAGAAGTGAGCGTAGAGCAAAATTATCCGCTCCATACCGCACTCCAATACCAGCACTGCTGAAAGCCTAACACCTGCAAAAAAGCAGTGTAAAGCTCTGTAACACAGCCCCATTGATTCCTATGGGGAAACTAAATTTATGTTTACACCTAACACCCTAACATGAACCACGAGTCTAAACACCCCTAATCTTACACTTATTAACCCCTAATATGCTGCCCCCGACATCGCCGACACCTACATTATATTTATTAACCCCTAATCTGCCGCTCCCGACATCGCCGATACCTACATTATACTTATGAACCCCTAATCTGCTGCCCCCAAAATCGCCGACAACTACATTATATTTATTAACCCCTAATCTGCTGCCCCGACATTGGCAACACCTACATAATGTTATTAACTCTTTATTAACCCCCACCATAATAAACATATTTACCCCAAAAACACCATTCTCCCGCATCGCAAAGACTAGATAAATATTATTAACCCCTAATCTGCTGCCCCTAACATCACCACCACCTACCTACATTTATTAACCCCTAATCTACCGCACCCCTAACTTAAATATAATTAAAATAAATCTAAATAAAAATTCCTATCATTAACTAAATAATTCCTATTTAAAACTAAATACTTACCTATAAAATAAAACCTAAGATAGCTACAATATAACTAATAGTTACATTGTAGCTAGCTTAGGGTTTATTTTTATTTTACAGGCAAGTTTGTATTTATTTTATCAGCCAATAGGATTAAGCTTGCATTCTATTTGCTGTTTAAATCAGCCAATAGAATGTGAGCTCAATCCTATTGGCTGATTGCATCAGCCAATAGATTTTTTTCACCTATAATTCCGATTGGCTGATAGAATTCTATCAGCCAATCGGAATTAAAGGGACACCATCTTGGATGATGTCATTTAAAGGAACCTTCATTCGTCGTTAGTCGTCAGAAGAAGAGGATGCTCCGTGTCGGATGTCTTGAAGATGGAGCCGCTCGCTCGATGGATGAAGATAGAAGATGCCGTCTGGATGAAGACTTCTGCCCGTCTGGAGGACCACTTTTGCCGGCTTGGATGAAGACTTCTCCCGGCTTCATTGAGGACTTCTTGCCTGCTTGGATGAAGACTTCTCCCGGCTGCGTTGAGGATGGATGTCCGGTCTTCAAAACTGTAAGTGGATCTTCGGGGGTTAGTGTTAGGTTTTTTTAAGGGTTTTTTGGGTGGGTTTTAATTTTAGATTACAGCTTTTGGGCTGAAAAAGAGCTAAATGTCCCTTTCAGGGCAATGGGGAGCTTAGGTTTTTTTAGTTAGGATTTTATTTGGGGGGTTGGTTGTGTGGGTGGTGGATTTTACTGTTGGGGGGTTGTTTGTAATTATTTCTACAGGTAAAAGAGCTGATTTATTTGGGGCAATGCCCCGCAAAAGGCCCTTTTAAGGGCTATTGGTAGTTTAGTTTAGGCTAGGGTTTTTATTTATTTTGGGTGGCTTTTTTATTTTGATAAGGCTATTAGATTAGGTGTAATTAGTTTAAATATCTGATAATCTTTTTTTTTTATATTGTGTAATTTAGTTTTTTTTTTTGTAATTTAGGTAATTGTATGTAATAAATTTAATGTATTTAATTGTAGTGTAATGTTAGGTGTTAGTGTAAGACAGGTTAGGTTTTATTTTACAGGTAAATTTGTATTTATTTTAACTACGTAGTTAGTAAATAGTTAATAACTATTTAGTAACTATTCTACCTAGTTAAAATAAATACAAACTTGCCTGTAAAATAAAAATAAACCCTAAGATAGCTACAATGTAACTATTAGTTATATTGTAGCTAGTTTAGGGTTTATTTTATAGGTAAGTATTTAGTTTTAAATATGAATTATTTAGGTAATGATAGGAATTTTTATTTAGATTTATTTTAATTATATTAAACTTAGGGGGTGTTAGGGTTAGGGTTAGACTTAGTTTTAGGGGTTAATAAATTTAATATGTGGTGGCGACGTTGGGGGCGGCAGATTAGGGGTTAATAAATGTAGGTAGGTGGTGGCGATGTTAGGGGCTGCAGTTTAGGGGTTAATAATATTTAACTAGTGTTTGCGAGGTTGGAGTGCGGCGGTTTAGGGGTTAATATGTTTTTTATAGTGGCGGCGATGTCCACAGCAGCAGATTAGGGGATAATAATTTTATTTTAGTGTTTGCGATGCGGGAGGACCTCGGTTTAAGGGTTCATAGGTGTACTTTTTAGCACTTTAGTTATGAGTTTTATGTTACAGCTCTGTAGCGTAAAACTTATAACTACTGACTTTAGATTGTGTTACGAATCTTGCGGGATAGGCTGTACCGCTCACTTTTTGGCCTCCCAGAAAAAGCTTGTAATACCGGCACTATGGAAGTCCCATTGAAAAAAGACTTTATGCAAATTGCGTAAGTTAATTTGCGGTATGGCCAAAAAAGTGTGTGGTGCCCCTAAATCTGCAAGACTCGTAATACCAACGGCAGTAAAAAAGAAGCGTTATGAGCCTTAACGCTGCTTTTTCACTCATACCGCAAAACTCGTAATCTAGCCGATTGTCTAAAATATTACACTGTGTGTCATAATGTCAGCATCAATGTTTATCTTTAATACTAATTTCACATATACATACTTTCAAAGTATAATACACAATGTAATAAATGGCACTTGCAAGTTCTGATGAGTGATCAATGACACAAGTATCGAGCAATTTGATTTGTTAGTGATAGTTTAAGATGTATATTTAAATCAGATTGGCTGATGTCATAAATCATTTGATAGAAACATTTACTAGGGTGTGGGTTGTTTAGGAGTTTGAGTCATAATTGGTGCGAAAAGTGGAGAGTGGGACTTGTATTACATGGCTTAAACGTGGTGCACATAGATTTTTCACAAAAAAAATAAAAATGAAGTTAGCTATATTATGTTGTGTATTTCACTTTTAGCTCTATATCTATTAGTGCAACAAGTTCGGGGCAAAACTTTTCAACACATTTGGAGAAATAATATTGTGCCCTTGTAATGAGAGACACATTTTTAACATAATCCATATTGTAGTAATGTATTTTTCATTTTTATCCCTATATCTACTAGTGCACCAAATGTGTAATATTGTTTGATTTAGAAAGGGTATACAAATTTAATAAAGTTTCTAATTTACTTTTATTATGTAATATACTTAATTCTCTTGCAGCATCGGACATAAGCTTTCTGTGTTTTCAGACCATTGATTTCTATGACATACGCGGCCTCAAGGGTGGCGGATTGAAAACTAGGTACGCGGCGTACCTAGTTAAATGTTTGATAAATTGGGAATATGATCAAATAGAGTCAAATGTGACTTTGAAACATCTGTAATGACGCAAGCATCGATCTGCGTCGGATTGAGATTGCGGAAGCGTTTATTACATAACAAATTTCAACATTTGACGATCTTGACGCTTTTATAATTACTGCGGATCAATCTCGCGACAAATACGACACGGAACTCAAGCGTATTTTCAGTTGAAGCTTTGATAAATATGCCCCATAATCTTTCATAAGATATGAGACTATTTTTACTTATATAATATTAAGGACAGGTGCCTGGAATTTATATTTCAGAATAACCACTCTCTAAGGCATTATAAGGAGAAAAAGGTACAAACTGTTACAAAGCGTTAACTTGATGTGCGCAACCCCAACGCACGTAAACCTAAAGACCGACACGCAAAATACAAACTCACGGTTAGATTTAGAGTCTGGCGTTAGCCGTCAAAACCAGCGTTAGAGGCTCCTAACGCTGGTTTTGGGCTACCGCTGGTATTTAGAGTCAGTCAGGAAAGGGTCTAACGCTCACTTTGCAGCCGAGACTTTTCAATACCGCAGATCCCCCTACGCCATTTGCGTATCCTATCTTTTCAATGGGATCTTTCTAACACCGGTATTTAGAGTCTTGGCTGAAGTGAGCATTAGAAATCTAACAACAAAACTCCAGCCGCAGAAAAAAGTCAGTAGTTAAGAGCTTTCTGGGCTAACGCCGGTTTATAAAGCTCTTAACTACTGTGCTCTAAAGTACACTAACACCCATAAACTACCTATGTACCCCTAAACCGAGGTCCCCCCATATCGCTGCCACTCTATTAAATTTTTTTAACCCCTAATCTGCCGACCGCCAGCTACGTTATCCCTATGTACCCCTAATCTGCTGCCCCTAACACCGCCGACCACTATATTATATTTATTAACCCCTAATCTGCCGCCCCCAACGTCGCCTCCACCTACCTACAATTATTAACCCCTAATCTGCCGACCGGACCTCACCGCCACAATAATAAATGTATTAACCCCTAATCCACCTCACTCCCGCCTCAATAACCCTATAATAAATAGTATTAACCCCTAATCTGCCCTCCCTAACATCGGCGACACCTAACTTCAAGTATTAACCCCTAATCTGCCGACCAGACCTCACCGCTACTCTAATAAATGTTGTAACCCCTAAAGCTAATTCTAACCCTAACACCCCCCCTAAGTTAAATATAATTTAAATTTAACAAAATAAATTAACTCTTATTAAATAAATTATTCCTATTTAAAGCTAAATACTAACCTGTAAAATAAACCCTAATATAGCTACAATATAAATTATAATTATATTGTAGCTATTTTAGGATTAATATTTATTTTACAGGCAACTTTGTAATTATTTTAACCAGGTACAATAGCTATTAAATAGTTAATAACTATTTAATAGCTACCTAGTTAAAATAATTACAAAATTACCTGTAAAATAAATCCTAACCTAAGTTACAATTAAACCTAACACTACACTATCAATACATTAATTAAATACAATACCTACAAATAAATACAATTAAATAAACTAACTAAATTAAAATCTCTCTCTCTATCTCTCTCTCTCTTTTTTATTTTTTGTACTTTAGTTAGTTTATTTAATTGTAGGTATTTGTAGATAATTAATTTAATTTATTTAATGATAGTGTAGTGTTAGGTTTAATTGTAACTTAGGTTAGGATTTATTTTACAGGTAATTTTGATTTTCTTTTAGCTAGGTAGTTAATAACTATTTAATAACTATTCTACCTAGTTAAAATAAATACAAAGTTACCTGTAAAATAAATATAAATCCTAAAATAGCTACAATGTAATTATTAATTACATTGTAGTTATCTTAGGGTTTATTTTACAGGTAAGTATTTATTTTTAAATAGGAATAATTTAGTTAATGATAGTGTAGTGTTAGGTGTAATTGTAACTTAGGTTAGTTTTTATTTTACAGGTAAATTTGTCTTTATTTTATCTAGGCAGCTATTAAATAGTTAATAACTATTTAATAGCTATTGTGCCTAGTTAAAATAAATTCAAATTTCCCTGTAAAATAAAAATAAATCCTAAAATAGCTACAGTATAATTATTAGTAATATTGTAGCTATATTAGGGTTTAATTTATAGGTAAGTATTTAGTTTTTAATAGGAATAACTAATTTAATAAAAGTGATATTTATTTAGATTTATTTAATTAATATTTAAGTTAGTGGGGTGTTAGGGTTAGACTTAGGTTTAGGGGTTAATAATTTTATTATAGGTTGCGGCGGTATAGGGGGGCAGGATAGGGGTTAATTAGTTTATTAGAGTGGCGGTGGGCTCAGGGAGCGGCGGTTTAGGGGTTAATACATTTATTATAGTTGCGGCGGGGTCTAGGAGCGGCAGTTTAGGGGTTAATAACTTTATTTAGGGGGGGTAGAACAGTGTAGTTTAGTATGAGTACTTAGTGACAGGGGTATCTATAAAGTTGGGAAAAAGCCGAAGAGCAGCAAGATCGGATGAGTGATAACTATCACAGTCTGCTGCTCATCGCCCTGTACTTGGTGAGTGGCTTTTTGACAGCTTTTTTGATAACTTTGGCGAGCGTATTCAGGTCCACGGCGGCGATGGTAGGCGAGCTTAGGCGGGCGTATTGGGCCGGCGAAGGCAGGTAAGTAGACACGTTGATAACTAGAGGCCAATGGCTCATTTAGTGATCCAATACCTGCAATGATGGGATGTCCAGGGGGATTGACAAGACTTTTGAGTATTTTGGGGAGGTAATGAAAGATCACAGTCACTGGATGTTCACAAACCAGATAATCTGCATTAGCAGCAGTAATGACATTTAAGAGCCCATTTAACTAAATTCTGCAAAATTCTTTTATACTTTCAAGTGGAATATGACTGCAATCTTTCATACATCTCCCCATCAAGACGCTGTCTATAAGATTCACTCACATAGTCCCTGCGGTTAAGGACCACAACATTTCCGCCCTTATCAGAGTTGCATAAAACCAATTCCTCTAATTCTTTGATCACTGTAAAATCTGCTTTAGTAAAATTGTCCTGCTTGTGATAATGAAAGACCTCACTTACAGTAGAGCATTTTCTGCTCAGGATAAAACGAAGACTCACATTTAAAGTCTTTAAGAATGATAAAAACATCAGTCTCATCATATCCTGTGCTGTCACCTTATTATGAGTGTAGCTTTAGTTTAGTTTTTGATGTGCTTTGTGCACACAGAGCTCTGAAGTTGCGCTATTCCGATGCAAATTAAATTAAATTGCGCTCGAGCTAAAGCATTTACTTTCAACTTGTAATACTGCACTACTTCCAACGCGTGCAAAGAGCCGCGATAAACACATCATTGCGTGCGCGCAACTGTCAGAACGCTACTCGTATTCTAGCCCTAAGTAGGTTCTGTATATGAAGGAAACACACAAACATTACAATGTAAGTTTTAAACAATGACAATATTTTGTGTGATTTGTCTTTATGGCGGTAAGATTTTGATCATGAGGCCTTCAGTGAATTGTATAATATATATTACCAGAACTTATCTAAATCAGCCGCAACCAATTCAGTCCTTCAGTATCAGGGAATTCTCCTCCAAACAAGAGATAGCCAAAGCCAACCTCAAAGCACCTAACTTGGTTGAGTGAGTAAAGTTGACCCATGTGTGTATTCTCCTGGATGACCTTTAAGATGAGTGAGATTAATAAACATAAACAATTTATCTTAAGATCTTAAAAAAGGCTTCAAATAGCAGCTCTGCTCATACGTCAGCACTTTTAGTTTGTTCTTTTTGTCTTTTAATGCTTTTGCCCATCAGCTCTGGCTGTCACACTAATCTTTTGCTGAAAGGTACCTATAAAATGTCACTTCAATAGAGTCCAAACAGCAAATCTGTCAAGAGATATTTAATCAGGATTGGGCTGATTGATACGCGGCCTGGGAGATTGGTTCATGCTAGCAGATATCATTTAACAGAAAGACAAATCAGCTTTGTATAGCAGTAAGTAAGGCCAACCTGCTGAAGCGGCAGCATCCGAGCTAAGATCCCAGACAAAAGCTGATTGATGGCTGCTATAGCTTGTTATGTTTGTCTGCTGAGAAGCTTTTCCTTCAGACATCAAAGCCCCCCACGGCTGTCATCCTGGGGAGCCAGAACTCCTGCTGAAATGAATACTGATGGGTTACACTTGTAACACTGAGATACACAGTAAAAACATACTAGGTGAGATTAACAAGCACTTATCTTTAGCCAGCAATAGATTACCAGAAATTGTCACTAATTGCAGAATGGCTGGGAATGTGACAACTGCAGATGTCCAAACTGAGTCACTAATGTAATGAGAATTCAGATTGTCTTGTTAAATAAATAGCTAATAAATAGCAGAATTTAGATACAAAATGATTTAACGATTTGTAGCAAAAATATAGCGCTGCGGAATCTGTCTTCGCTCTACAAATAACCGATTAGAATAATAATAAAAACAAAAGTTTCTATTGGGCTTGCAGGTCTCTTTTAAAGATCTGGAAATGTCAAAGTGTGTATATGTGTGTATGTGTATATATATAATATATATACACACAGTATATGTGTGTGTGAGTGTATGTGTATATATATACACACATACATACATATTCACAGTATATGTAGGTGTGTGCAAGTGTATGTATATACTGTATGTATATATATATATATATATATGTATGTATGCGTGCGTACACAGGCTATTCGTAATTTAGTATAGTGTAGGGCTTTTTATTATTTTTTATTATTTTGGGGGGCTTTTTTTATTAGGGGGATTAGATTAGGTGTAATTAGTTTAAAAACATTGTAATTATTTTATTATTTTCTGTAATTTAGTGTTTGTTTTTTGTACTTTAGATAATTGTTTTTAATTGTATTTAATTGTTTTTAGTTTAGGGAATTTATTTAATTATAGTGTAGTGTTAGGTGTAATTGTAACTTAGGTTAGGATTTATTTTACAGGTATATTTGTATGTATTTTAACTAGGTAATTATTAAATAGTTAATAGCTATTTAATAACTATTGTACATAGTTAAAATAAATACAAAGTTGCCTGTAAAATAAAAATAAACCCTACACTAGCTACAATGTAACTATTAGTTATATTGTAACTATCTTAGGGTTTATTTTAGAGGTAAGTATTTAGTTTTAAATATGAATAATTTATTCAATGCTAGGAATATTTATTTACATTTATTTAAATTATATTTTTGTTAGGGGGTGTTAGGTTTAGACTTAGATTTAGGGGTTAATAAATTTAATGTAGGTGGCTGCGGTGTAGGGGGCGGCAGATTAGGGTTTAAACACTTTATTAGAGTTGCGGTGGGCTCCGGGAGCGGTGGTTTAGGGGTTAATACATTTATTAGAGTTGCAGCGGTATGGGGGGGCAGATTAGGGGTTAATAAGTATAATGTAGGAGCGGCGGTGTAGGGGGGGCAAATTAGGGGTGTTTAGACTCCGGGCTTTCGCTGCTGTCAGACTCACATTGATTTCTATAGTATCCTCTGCCTCCAGGGCGGCGGATTAAAAACCAGGTACGCTGGACCGGAAAAGTTCCGAGCGTACCTGGTAGGAATTTGATAACTTCCAAAAGTAGTCAGATTGTGCCAAACTTGCGTTCGGAACATCTGTAATGACGTAAGCATCGATTTGTGACGGACTGAGTCCGGTGGATCGTATGTTACGTCACTAAATTCTACTTTTGCTGGTCTGCAGGGTTTGATAACTAAGGCAAATAAGGCTCACCACAAATACGCTGTGGAATTCCAGCGCATTTGCGGTTGACAGCTTGATAAATAGTGGCCCCTGACTTAAACCTTGAGTCTAAACACCCCTAATCTGCCGCCCCCAATGTCGTCGCCGCCACCTACATAAATTTATTAACCCCTTATCTGCCGCCCCAACGTCCCCACCACCTACCTACACTTATTAACCCCTAAGCTATCGCCCCAATGTCGCCGCCACCTACCTACACTTATTAACCCCTAATCTGTCACCCCAATGTCGCCGCCACCTACCTACACTTATTAACCCCTAATCTGCCGCCTCCAATGTCTCCGCCACCTACCTACACTTATTAACCCCTAATCTGCCACCCCCAATGTCACTGCCGCCACTATACTAAAGTTATTAACCCCTAAACCTCTGGCTTCCCACATCACTAACACTGAATCAATATAATAACCCCTAATGTAACCCTAACCCTAAGTCTAACCCTAACCCTAACACCCCCTAACTTTAACATAATTAAAATAATTCTAAATAAAACTTATTATTAATAACTAAATATTCCTATTTAAAACTAAATACAAACTTACCTGTAAAATAAAACCTAAGCTAGCTACAATCTAACTAATAGTTACATTGTAGCTATCTTAGGTTTTATTTTTATTTCACAGCTAAGTTTGTATTTATTTTAACTAGGTAGACTAGTTATTAACTATTTACTAGCTACCTAGTTAAAATAAATACAAACTTAGCTGTAAAATAAAACCTAATCTGAGTTATACTAATGCCTAACATTACAATAAAATGAAATAAATTAAAATTAATAAAATACAATTATCTACATTACAAAAAAATAAACACTAAATTACACAAAATAAAAAAAGAAATGATCAAAAATAAAAACTAATTAACCCTAATCTAATAGCCCTATCAAAATAAAAAAGCCCCCCCAAAATAAAAAAACCCTAGCCTAAACTAAACTGCCAATGGCCCTTAAAAGGGCCTTTTGCGGGGCATTGCCCAGAGAAATCAGCTCTTTTACCTGTAAAAAACAAACAACCCCCCCCCCCATAGTAAAGCCCACCACCCACACAACCAAACCCCCAAATAAAAACCTAAATAAACCTAAGTTCCCCATTGCCCTGAAAAGGGCATTTGGATGGGTATTGCCCTTAAAAGGGCATTTAGCTCTTTTACTGCCCAAACCCTAATCTAAAAATAAAACCCACCCAATAAACCCTTAAAAAAACCTTACACTAACCCCCGACGATCCACTTACAGTTTTCGAAGACCGGACATCCATCCTCAACCAAGCAGGTAGAAGTCCTCCTCGAAGCCAGAAGAAGTCTTCATCCAAGCGGCAGAAGTCTTCATCCAGACTGCATCTTCTATCTTCATCCATCCGGCATCTTCTATCTTCATCTATCCGGAGCGGAACAGGTCCATCTTCAAGACATCCGGTGCGGAGCATACTCCTCTTCCGATGGTAAACGAAGAATGAAGTTTCCCTTTAAGGTACATCATCTAAGATGGCTTCCCTTACATTCCGATTGGCTGATAAAAAAAAAATGTTTTTGTGCTTGTGTACAGAATGTTCCTGTGCAGCACATAAAAGCCATCTAGAGGTCTTTTTCAGGTTCCTGTATCCGGGCTATGTAGTAAATGTATATATGTATGTGTGTGTATGTATATATGTATGTGTGTGAATATGTATATATAAATATGTATGTGTGTGTGTGTGTATGTATATATAAATATGAATGTGTATGTATATATATATATATATATATATATATAAATATGTATGTGTCTGTATGTATATATTTATGTGTGTGTATGTATATATATATGTATATGAGAAAATTGAACAATATCCCTAGCTTTCTTATATTGCAATGTCGTTTGCAAAGCTTTTAGGGAAAAGAATTTGGTTTCTTCTGTTAGTTCAGGTATTGATTATATTAGAGGCTTATCAGGTGAATTCATATGTGTAAAAATTAAATGGTATGGTAAAACCTGCTGCTTTAATTTCTGAAAAAAACACCAAAGTTTTCTGCAACTGTGCATATAGTAAACCTGTCCAATCCAGGTGTATAACAAGACTGTTTAAAGAGTGCAAATAGTGTTGGAAGTCCAAATAATAATAACAAGGATGCTTGAAACCCATAATTCACCATGAACAGGGATAATTTGGAGGAAACTCTGCCCAAGGTAACAGTTCAGACCAATTATTGTGGTGATCTGAGACATAGCAATGGAGGCACTATTCCAGAGCTTGATTAGACCGTTCAGAAGCCCCATTGGATTGAGGATGACATGCCGAGGAGAAGGAAAGCTGGATCCCCATTTGAGCACAAAAGGAACGGCAAAATCTGGAGACAAACTGGCTACCCCGGTCCGACACTATCTCCTTGGGTAACCCATGTAAACTGAAGACTTCCCGGGCAAAAATTGAAGAAAACTCCTGAGCGGTAGGCAACTTCTTCAAGGGAATGCAATGTGACATAAGGATAACAGTATTGCCATTGGAAACAGGGAGCTCGACAATGAAGTCCATGGAAAGATGTGTCCAAGGACGCTCACCATTAGCAATAGGTTGAAGAAGACCCACAGGAAGACGTCAAGGAGTCTTATTCTGTGCACAAACTGAGCAGGAGGCAACATACGCAGCAACATCAGAATGAAAACCTGGCCACCAAAATTGTTGAGTGACTAACCAAATCATTTGGTTCTTGCCTAAGTGTGCAAAAGTTTAGTTCAAAGATTCTCAGGAACAAAACACTTACCACTAGGTTTCTCAGGAGTTGCATTGGTTTGTGCAGCTAGGATCTCCTCCCCAACAGAGAAGTCAAATTAACATGTATGGCAGCCAAAATATGGTCAGGAGGTATAACTGGAGTGGGTACAGACTCCTCCTTGGACAGAGGTGAAAATTGTTCAGAAAGGGCATCAGCCCTAACTTTCTTACTTCCAGGTAGGTAGGAGACCACATAATTAAACCGAGACAAAAATAGCGCCCATATGGCCTGTTGGGGAGACAAACGTTTTGCTTCAGAAAGATAAGTTAAATTCTTGTTGTCAGTAAGAATGAGCACTGGCACGCAAGTACTCTCAAGAAGATGCCTCCATTCCTTGAGTGCCAAAATTATGGCCAGTAATTCCCTGTCGCCAATTTCATAATTGCACTCTGCTGGAGACAATTTCGTAGAGAAGAAACCACATGAATGCAAGATACCGTCAGGTGTAGGATGTTGAGACAAGAGGCACCTACTCCAGTCTAAGAAGCATCGACCTCAAGAATGAAAGGCAGGATAGGGTTAGTATGAGCCAGAACTGGAGTGGCAGCAAAGGCAGTGTTAAGACTATCAAAGGACTTAATGGCAGTAGGTGACCAATGGAGTGGATCATTCTTTATACGGGTCATGTCAGTGATAGGTTTGACCAAGAAAGAAAAGTTTTTAATAAACTTTCTATAGTAATTGGTGAACCCCAAAAAACGTTGAATAGACCGAAGACCAACTGGGCGAGGCCACTGCAGATAACTTGTCAGGATCCATGGAGAACCCTGCAATGGAGATAACATAACCTAGGAAGGTTACTTGAGACTGATGGAACATTTCTCGAGGCCGTTCTCACATAGTCTCTGAAGAACCCATGTAACATCAGAACGATGAGCCTCAAGTGTGGGTGAGTGTATGAGGATGTCGTCTAAGTACACCACAACACACTGTTGCAACATATCTCGTAGGACATCATTAATAAATTCCTGGAAAACAGCAGAAGCATTACATAGGCCAAAGGGCATTACAAGATACTTATAATGCCCGCTTCTGGTGTTAAATGCTGTTTTCCATTCGTGGCCCTCCTTGATCCTAACGAGATTGTACACTCCTCTCAAATCAAGTTTAGTAAAGACCGTAGCACCCTTGAGGTGTTCAAAGAGTTCCGTAATAAGCGGAATAGGTTAAGCATTCTTAATGGTAAGACAATTAAGACCCCTATAATCGATGCATGGTCTTAACTCGCAACCATTTTTCTTCACAAAGAAGAAGCATGCCCCTGCAGGAGAGCAGAATTTGCAGATGATCTCCCACGACAGAGCATCGGCAGTATACTCCTCCATAGCCGAATTCTCTGCAACAGACAGAGGGTAAACCCGGCCCCAAGGAGGAATGGCTCCGGATTGCAGGTCTATGGAACAATCGTAAGACCGGTGAGGAGGACACATACCGGCACGCACCTTGTCAAAAACGTCTAGGAACTCTCGGTACTCCTTTGGCAATTGAGGTACCGAAGAAGTGCACAAGACTTTAACTTGTTTCCGAAGACAAGTGGAAATACATTGCGGAGACCACGACAAAATTTCGGACCTGCACCAGTCGAGACTGGGATTGTCCTTTTGGAGCCAGGGATAACCCAGAACAACTGGATAATGCGGAGAGTTTATCACCTGGAACTGGAGGGTTTCAAAATAGAGAGCCCAACAGCCATGGATAATGGAGCAATTTCGTGAGTAACGAGTGCAGGCTGAATGGGCTTGTCATCAATGGCCTCAATAGCAAGCGGAATGGACCGAGGCAAAACAGGAATTGAGTGCTTTGATACAAAAGCACTGTCAATGAAATAGCCCGCAGCACCGGAGTCAACAAGAGCCTTGGTGACTATGGAAGAGTCCACCCAGGAAAGGACAATCGTGACCAAAGGTTTCTCCTTTAGCAGTTCCGGGGACGAGGATAAACCACCCAAGGTCTGCCCCCGATGGGACCTTAGGTGTGAGCATTTCCTGGCCGTGTAGGACAAGACTTCAAAAGGTGGCCCTGTAACCCACAATAGAGGCAGAGCCCCTCCCTCCTCCTAAAGGCCCTCTCCGTGGAGAGACGCGTGAATCCCAACTGCATCGGCTCAGCAGTACCTGGTGACTCGGGACCAGGAGGCATGGGAGGAGAGGGAGGCATGGGTGAGAATGAACATGTAAAGAGACAATGGAACAGGAGGCTTCCGCAAGCGCTCCTTGAAAGAGGGCCTCTAACTTAGTCTGATGTCAGTTAGGATCAAAAAAGACACCAATGCCTCGAGAACTTCTGGTAAATCTCTGGCAGCAACTTCGTCTTTAATCACATCAGAGAGCCCATGAAAGAAGGCGGCAACAAGGGCTTCATTGTTCCAACCTCCAAGCATACGGAACTCAATGGCATACTGAGCAACAGATCTTGTACCTTGCTGAATTGACATGAGTCGTTTAGCAGCAGAGGAGGAACGTGCCGGAACATCAAATTCCCTTTGAAAGGAGGCCACAAATTCAGGGTAATTTTAAATCACAGGTTTATTATTCTCCCACAAGGGATTAGCCCAGGTAAGAGCTGTGTCAGAGAGTAACAAGATGAGAAATCCCACCTTAGCTCTGTCAGAGGGAAACGCCTGAGGTAACATCTCAAAGTAAATGCCCACCTGGTTCAAAAACCCTCTGCACTGATTAGGATCGCCTCCATATCGCTGAGGTAGAGTTGCAGAACTGGACATGCTCCTGGTAGGACTAGTTGCAGCAGCAGAAACAGGAGCAGCCATAACTTGCGGACACTTTGGTCCAAATGTGCAGTGCGAATCAGCAGGGTTTGCAGGGCTAGTGCAAATTGATCCAAGCGGTGATCCTGTTCATCCATCCTGGAAATTATGGCAGGTAAAGGTGGATTATTAGCACCATCAGGATTCATGGCCCTTGCGTAATGTCAGGGTGCCAGGAATCAGACTGAGACGAGAAGTGCAAAAATAATCACACCTTTATTAATAGCCAAAAATAAAAAAAAGTCCACAAGTTAAAAAACAAGCCAGGAATCAAAACCAGAGCTGGTAGTTAGACGAGCCGAGTCAGGAGCCAAAGCGAATAGTTAGACGAGCCGAGTCATGAGCCAAAGCAAGTAAGTCAGACGAGCCGGAATCAGGAACAAGGAGAACAGCAGAGTCAGGAACAAGCCAAGGATCAGGAACCTGGAGGGACGTCAGACAGCCCGGTAATACACAGGAGCTCTCACAAACAGGTCTGAGATAACGCAAGGGCAAAGCATACTGAACAGAGGCCCTTTAAATAATAAGTGATGACATCACAATTCTGAGACTGCATCCTGTCTCATACTGATGATGTACACCAGTCTGGTCATAAAAGGAAGTGCAGGAAATGAGCAGCATCACACAGTATGCACCAGAGTTAGCAAGAGAGATTAGTAAAATGGCTGCCAGCAGCACATGGCAAGCAAAGCAGGGAAAAAAAACCTGACAATATTTGTGTGTGTATGTGTGTGTATGTATATATGTGTGTATATATATATATATATATATATATATATATATATATATATATATATATATGTGTGTGTGTCTATATGTGTGTGTATGTATGTATGTATGTGTATATTTGTATGTATGTATGCATTTGTGTGTGTGTGTATGTATGTGTGTATAAGTGTATGCATGTATGTGCATGTGTCTGTGTGCATGTATGTGTGTATATGTATGTATGAATTTGTGTATGTGTGCGTGTGTATGTGTGTATGTATGTATGTAATTATGTGTGTGTATGTGTGTATGTATGTGTTTATGTATGTGTGTATGTATGTGTGCGCATGTATGTGTATTTATGCATGTGTTCATGTATGTATATATGTGTTTATGTGTATGTGTGTGTGTGTGTGTGTGTATGTGTGTATGTGTATGTATGTGTGTGTGTATGTGTGTGTGTTTGTTTTTCTTGATTATTTTTAACTTATCTATGCTGTTGGCAATTAGAGACATATATATTATAAATAATCCTGAACATATCAACCAATCATTGTGTAGTATATTTCAGAAAGCACTCCAATTTTTACAGGAAAAGCAGGCAAAAATGCATCATGATATTATATTGAACATTTTCTCACTTTGAACAATTAAATATTTTGGACCAGATTACAAGTGGAACGTTAATTTAGCTAGATATATGTTTTTTGCGCCCGTCGGGTTTCACTTGTATTATGAGTTTAAAGTAAACTGTTCTTTGTCGTGCTAAACCAACAAGCGCAAAACGCTGAAAGTGGAAAAAAAAAACTTACACCCAACTCATGTGCAAACCTGATCGTATATTCTCATGGGTGCTAACCCGACATTAAATTATGAATATTTCAATTTCCAATGTTCTGAACAAAGAAGTATATGTTCTATTTATTCATAAATACATATTTCTACATATATCTGATTGTATCTTGGTACAATATATGTTCTTCCAAAACATTGTCATCTTATAAATGTATAGTTAGTCCAATAAAAAAGTAGAATTGCTCAATGCAATACTCTTGTTATTTTGATATCTAAATCTCTGGACTAGCACAGCTACTCCAATCAACGTATATACAGGTATACCTCACTTTACAGCGCTTCACTTTACAGTGTTTCACTAATACAGCGCTTTGTGGAGCTGAAGTTCAACCTCCAAGGGTTTTGAAACAGTGCTGTAATCATTGTGAGATTGCGAGAAAAGTGACTGGCACCATTTTGTTATGATTAGTTCACTCTGTTTACAGCATTACAGTGCAATCTGTGTCTCAGTGCTATAGTCTGGCAAATTTTACTACAATAATAGTCAATATTTTACAGGTACAGTATTTATTGAATACTGTGCTGTGCTAGTGTTAAACTAAACCTAGCACTATTGCACCCCTAATATATGTTAGTTCAAACAGGTTTTCAAGTTTTTAAACACACTGGCAAGTGAAAAGAAAGCTAAAACTGCCTTGTTTCACTTTAAGGCGGTTTTCACATTACAGCGGGGCTCCGGTCCCTAACCCGCTGTATGAGCGGGGTATACCTGTATATATATATATATATATATATATATATATATATATATATATATATATATATATATATATATATAAATATAAATATATATAAATATAAATATATAGAGTTAGTAACAAGGGAGAGCAATCTCACTCAGTATATCAACTGTCGGGTGCTAGTGTAATTAAATATATCTGAACACAAAACTGGCACTCTCTGGTCTTAAAAAAAAATTTTTTACTGTGAAAGTAATGACGTTTCGGGGACAAAGTATCTAGGTCTGAGAAAGGGGATTCTTTGTCCCCGAAACGTCACTACTTTCACAGTAAAAGATTTTTTGGAAAGACTAGAGAGTGCCAGTTTTGTGTTCAGTTATATATATATATATATATATATATATATATATATATATACAGTATATACAGTTCAGAAAAGAGCACTCTCACCTTTATGGCAACTGCCAGGGTGCCAACGGTTAGATTATCAAGTAGAAGAAGGCACTCTCTGGTCTTTTCAAGTGTACTTTATTTGAAAAAGCGTGATGTTTCGAGGACACACTCTGAAGAAGGGGAGTGTGTCCTGAAACGTCACGCTATATATATATATATATATATATATATATATATATATATATATATATATATATATAGGAATATCTATGTACAAATACTTAGAACATATTCTGCTATGTGCAGAACATTGGAATGAGACATATTTACAGTATAACACTTTATTAAATATGAATAATCCATAAATGTTTTTTTCACGTTTTAAACGACCTAACTCCAATGCACTTCTGTATATGTTTTTATGTGTTTAAATGTATGTATATATATATAAATGTAAGGGTAGATAAGCGCACAAGAGGCACTCCTGGTGTAGTATGTCTTAAAATGATGCACTTCTAAAATAAAAGGAAATATCCGAACTCATTTGTTTCCACCTCATCCACAATGAGGTATTTATACAGCTCAGTGTTTATAGATGGTGTCTCCATAGTGTCAGCCCTCAGGGGTCCTCCAGTGACCCGAGTTTCTCCCAGGATCTGTCTGTGTAGTTATAGTGATCCCGGAATAGGCTGCAGATCATTCACTCCCAAGGGTTAAAGGTTTAAGGGAACAATGCTGATATTATTGTGAGAGTGCAGGGGCTGATAATATAATGACACTAAGTTGAAATGTGCAAAATAACACCTAGATTACGAGTTTTGCGTTAGAGGCTATGCGGTGCTAACAAGCAGTTTTGTCTCACCGCTCACTTACCTACAGCGCTGGTATTTTTGCTTATTACCGCACTCCAATACCAGCGCTGCTTAAGTCAGCGGTGAGCTGGTCGTACGTGCTCATGTACGATTTCCCCATAGGAATCAACGGGGAGAGCCGGCTGAGAAAAAGTCTAACACCTGCCAAAAAGCAGCGTAAAACTCAGTAACGCAGCCCCATTGATTCCTATGGGGAAATACATTTTATATCTACACTTAACACCCTAACATGAACCCCAAGTCTAAACACCCCTAACCTTATACTTATTAACCCCTAATCTGCTGCCCCCGACATTGCAGACAACTACATTATATTATTAACCCCTTATCTACAGCTCCGGACACCGCCGCCACCTACATTATACTTATGAACCCCTATTCTGCTGCCCCCAACCACGCCGACACCTACATTATATTTATTAACCCCTAATCTGCCACCCGCAATGTCGCTGCAACCTACCTACTCTTTTTAACCCCTAATCTGCCACCCCCAATGTCGCTGCAACTTACCTACTCTTTTTAACCCCTAATCTGCCACCCCCAATGTCGCTGCCACTATATTAAAGTTATTAACCCCTAAACAGCCACACTCCTGCCTCGCAAGCATTAGTTAAATAGTATTAACCCCTAATCTGCCGGCCCTAACATCGCCGCAACCTACCTACATTTATTAACCCCTAATCTGCCGCTCCCAACGTCGCCGCCACTATATTAAAGTTATTAACCCCTAAACCTAAGTCTAACCCTAAACCCCTAAACACCCACTAACTTAAATATAATTTAAATAAATCTAAATAAATATTCATATCATTAACTAAATTATTCCTCTTTAAAACTAAATACTTACCTATAAAATAAACCCTAAGCTAGCTACAATATAACTTATAGTTATATTGTATCTATCTTAGGATTTATTTTTATTTTACAGGCAAGTGTGTATTTATTTTAACTAGGTAGAATAGTTATTAACTATTTAATAACTGCTTAGTTAAAATAAAGACACATTTACCTGTAAAATAAAACCTAACCTAAGTTACACTAACACCTAACACTACAATATAAATAAAAAAATTAACTAAATTAAATACAATTACCTAAATTAAATTAGCTAAAGTACAAAAAAAACAAAACACTAAATTACAGAAAATAATAAACAAATTATAGATATTTAAACTAATTACACCTAATCTAATAGCCCTATTAAAATAAAAAAGCCCCCCCCCCAAATAAAAAACCCTAGCCTAAACTAAACTACCAATAGCCCTTAAAAGGGCCTTTTGCGGGGCATTGCCCCAAAGTAATCAGCTCTTATACCTGTAAAAAAAAATACAAACAACCCCCCCAACAGTAAAACCCACCAGCCACACAAACAACCCCCAAATAATATACTATCTAAAAAACCTAAGCTCCCCATTGCCCTGAAAAGGGCATTTGGATGGGCATTGCAATTAAAAGGGCAGTTAGCTCTTTTGCCGCCCAAACCCTAACCTAAAAATAAAACCCATCCAATACACCCTTAAAAAAACCTAACACTAACCCCCTGAAGATCGACTTCCCGGGAGAAGTCTTCATCCAAGAGTGGTCCTCCAGACGGGCAGAAGTCTTCATCCAGAGATGGCATCTTCTATCTTAATCCATCCGGCGCGGAGCAGGTCCATCTTCAAGACATCCGTCGCGGAGCATCCTCTTCATCCGACAACTAAAACAGAACGAAGGTACCTTTAAGTGACGTCATCCAAGATGGCGTCCCTTAGATTCCGATTGGCTGATAGAATTCTATCAGTCAATCGGAATTAAGGTAGAAAAAATACTATTGGCTGATTGAAGTTCAACCTGTAATTTGTTTATTATTTTCTGTAATTTTGTGTTTTTTTTTTTTGTAATTTAGCTAATTTAATTTAGGTAATTGTATTTAATTTAGTTAATTTATTTAATTATATTGTAGTGTTAGGTGTTAGTGTAACTTAGGTTAGGTTTTATTTTACAGGTAAATTTGTCTTTATTTTAACTAGGTAGTTATTAAATAGTTAATAAATATTTAATAACTATTCTACCTAGTTAAAATAAATACAAACTTGCCTGTGAAATAAAAATAAATCCTAAGATAGCTACAATGTAACTATTATTTATATTGTAGCTAGCTTAAGGTTTATTTTATAGGTAAGTATTTAGTGTTAAATAGGAATAATTTAGATAATGATAGGAATATTTATTTAGATTTATTTAAATTTTAGTTATTGGGTGTTAGGTTTAGGGTTAGACTTAGATTTAGGGGTTAGTAACTTTAATATAGTGGCGGAGACATTGGGGGCGGCAGATTAGAGGTTAATAAATGTAGGTAGGTGGCGGAGATGTTAGGGCCGGCAGATTAGGGGTTAATAATATTTAACTAATGTTTGCGAGGCGGGAGTGCGACGGTTTAGGGGTTAATATGTTTATTATAGTGGCGGCGACATTGGGGGCGGCAGATTAGGGGTTAATAAATATAATGTAGGAGGCGGCGGTGTCCGGAGCAACAGATTAGGGGTTAAAATTTTTATTATAGTGTTTGCGATGCGGGAGGGCCTTGGTTTAGGGGTTAATAGGTAGTTTATGGGTGTTAGTTTACTTTTTAGCACTTTAGTTATGAGTTTTATGTTACAGCGTTTTACCATAAAACTCATAACTACTGACTTTTAAATGCGTTAGGACTCTTGATAGGGTAGGGTTTACCGCTCACTTTTTGGCATCCCAGGACAGACTCGTAATACCGGCGCTATGGAAGTCCCATAGAAAAAAAGACTTTACGAAGTGTGCGGTGCCCCTAAACCTGCAAGACTTGTAATAGCAGTGGGCATAAAATCAGCGTTAGGACCTCTTAACGCTGCTTTTTTACCCTAAGGCACAACTCGTAATCTAGCCGTATGTGTTTAATTGTAAAACAATCAAGAATCACTATCCCATTCCATTGATCACTGAACTATATGACTCGCTCCAGGATGCTCTCTTTTTCACCAAATTGGACGCTCCAGGATGCTCTCTTTTTCACCAAATTGGACTTACGTTGGGCATACAATCTGATTCATATCTTTCCAGGCCACGAATGGAAGACCGCCTTCAACACAAGATCTTGGCATTTACGAATACCTTGTATTGCCCTTTGGGCTGTGTAATGCCCTTGCAGTCTTCCAGGCATTTGTCAACGATGTCTTCCATGACCTCCTCAACCACACTGTCACCATCTATCTGGATGACATCCTAGTTTTCTCTTCTACTTTATAGGAGCATCATAAACACGTGAGACAAGTTCTACGTCTCAGAGACAATTCTTTGGTAGCCAAGCAAGACAAATGTGAGTTTGATCAAGTTCAGAGCCAATTCCTTGGTTATGTCATCTTGAAGGAGGGTTTTGCCATGGATCCTGCTAAACTCACCGCAGTTCTAAAATGTCCTCAACCTACTTCTTTAAAGAAATGACAGAGATTCTTGGGGTTCTACAATTACCGCAAGTTTATAAAGAACTTTTCACAAACAGACGCTCCTCTCACTGAATTGACAAAATTGAACAAAGACTGTAAACATTAGCCTCCTGAAGCCATAAATACCTTATCTTGTCTAAAAAAGTATTTGTGTTCTGCTCATGTGCTCCGCCATCCTGATCCTGACCTACAGTTTACTTTAGAGGTTGATGCCTCTGAGATAGGGTCTGGAGCAGTTCTTACCCAAAGGGATCCTTTGACTTCTAAGTCACACCCTGTAGCATTTTTCTCTAAACACTTTACTCCTGCTGAGAGGAGTTACGATGTGGGTAATTGTGAACTCTTAGCCATTAAGATGACTTTGACTGAATGGCGTCATTGGTTAGAGGGCCATTAAGATTCTCACCGACCACAAGAATCTGACTTACCTAGAGACTGCTCATTGACTCAATCCTCAACAGGCCAGGTGGGCCTTGTTCTTTTCCCGTTTTAACTTTGTGGTCTCTTATCTTCCTGGGATCAAGAACAAGAAGGTGGATACCCTTTCCCTTCAGTTCCCTCACTCAAGTGACTCCTCTGAAGCTCCTATTGAACACATCATACCTCCCTCCTGTGTGGTTGTTTAACTAAATACCACCCTTCTGCAAAGATTGCAATGTGCCCAGTCTAGTAACGCTCCTGGAGCCCCCGTGGCCTCTGATATCCTCTTTGTACCTCTGAACCTACGCACCCTGTGCTATCCTTAGCTCATAACAAACCAAATACCCAGCACCTGAAAGTAACAAGGTGTGCAAGCTTCAGGAATACTGCACTGTACTCCACACAATATAAAGTCACAAGGAAGAAGCAGCACCAACCAGTAGTTTCCAACAGATTTATTCGTGCAGTATGCACAGTGTGAACAGCCAGACCAACAAACAGCAACATTTCGGACTTAGTCCTTAATCATGCATAGTTACACCTGGAGATCATGCAGCTTAAATACACCTGTAAACCACACCCATTCCTCTAAACACCTATGACATACTGAATGTCAGCACCCTCTAGTGGTCATATAAAAAATTACTCTAACAGAATATAAAAAGTCAGGTTAAACACATATTACTCCTAATAAATCGAAAATGCAAAAATACATTTCAAACATATTAAACATGTTAAAAAATTAAGATAATATATAAATATCATGTACTCTAGAGACATAGAGACCAATCTAGTTCTCTATTCATACCTTTTGGGTACATGGTATCTAATCTATTGATCCAATAGGCCTCCCTAATTTTAAGTCTCTTGGCTCTATTGCCACCCCACCTCAGGTGTCCTACTTGTTCTAATATCTGGAACCTTAATTGAGTCAAATTGTGACCTACAGATAAGAAATGATTGACCACTGTGGCATCTAATTTTTCTGTTCTAATACTGCTCTTGTGTTGGGTCATCCTTTCCCGTACTGTACGGGTGGTCTCACCCACATACCCCAATCCACAAGGACATTTAATATAATACCCAGCAAAAACATAATTTATGTAAAAACTTACCTGATAAATTCATTTCTTTCATATTAGCAAGAGTCCATGAGCTAGTGACGTATGGGATATACATTCCTACCAGGAGGGGCAAAGTTTCCCAAACCTCAAAATGCCTACAAATACACCCCTCACCACACCCACAAATCAGTTTAATGAATAGCCAAGAAGTGGGGTGATAAGAAAAAAGTGCGAAAGCATAAAAAATAAGGAATTGGAATAATTGTGCTAAATACAAAAAATCATAACCACCACAAAAAGGGTGGGCCTCATGGACTCTTGCTAATATGAAAGAAATGAATTTATCAGGTAAGTTCTTACATAAATTATGTTTTCTTTCATGTAATTAGCAAGAGTCCATGAGCTAGTGACGTATGGGATAATGAATACCCAAGATGTGGATCTTCCACGCAAGAGTCACTAGAGAGGGAGGGATAAAATAAAGACAGCCAATTCCGCTGAAAAATAATCCACACCCAAAACAAAGTTTAAATCTTTTAATGAAAAAAACTGAAATTATAAACAGAAGAATCAAACTGAAACAGCTGCCTGAAGTACTTTTCTACCAAAAACTGCTTCAGAAGAAAAAAACACATCAAAATGGTAGAATTTAGTAAAAGTATGCAAAGAAGACCAAGTTGCTGCTTTGCAAATCTGATCAACCGAAGCTTCATTCTTAAATGCCCAGGAAGTAGAGACTGACCTAGTCGAATGAGCTGTAATCCTTTGAGGCGGAGTTCTACCCCACTCAACATAAGCATGATGAATCAAAGACTTTAACCAAGATGCCAAAGAAATGGCAGAAGCCTTCTGACCTTTCCTAGAACCAGAAAAGATAACAAATAGACTAGAAGTCTTTCGGAAATCTTTAGTAGCTTCAACATAATATTTCAAAGCTCTAACTACATCCAAAGAATGCAACGATCTTTCCTTAGAATTCTTAGGATTAGGACACAATGAAGGAACCACAATTTCTCTACTAATGTTGTTAGAATTCACAACCTTAGGTAAAAATTTAAATGAAGTTCGCAACACCGCCTTATCCTGATGAAAAATCAGAAAAGGAGACTCACAAGAAAGAGCAGATAATTCAGAAACTCTTCTAGCAGAAGAGATGGCCAAAAGAAACAAAACTTTCCAAGAAAGTAATTTAATATCCAGCGAATGCATAGGTTCAAACAAAGGAGCCCCCAGAACCAAATTCAAACTCCAAGGAGGAGAAATTGACTGAATAACAGGTTTTATACAAACCAAAGCCTGTACAAAACAATGAATATCAGGAAGACTAGCAATCTTTCTGTGAAAAAGAACAGAAAGAGCAGAGATTTGTCCCTTCAAGGAACTTGCAGACAAACCTTTATCCAAACCATCCTGAAGAAACTGTAAAATTCTAGGAATTCTAAAAGAATGCCAAGAAAAATGATGAGAAGAACACCAAGAAATATAAGTCTTCCAGACTTGATAATATATCTTCCTAGATACAGATTTACGAGCCTGTAACATAGTATTAATTATGGAGTCAGAGAAACCTCTACAACTGAGAATCAAGCGTTCAATCTCCATACCTTCAAATTTAAGGATTTGAGATCCTGATGGAAAAGAGGACCTTGCGAAAGAAGGTCTGGTCTTAACGTAAGAGTCCACGGTTGGCAAGTAGCCATCCGGACAAGATCCGCATACCAAAACCTGTGAGGCCATGCTGGAGCCACCAGCAGAACAAACGAATGCTCCTTTAGAATCGTGGAAATCACTCTTGGAAGAAGAACTAGAGGCGGAAAGATATAGGCAGGATGATACTTCCAAGGAAGTGACAATGCATCCACTGCTTCCGCCTGAGGATCCCTGGATCTGGACAGATACCTGGGAAGCTTCTTGTTTAGATGAGAAGCCATCAGATCTATTTCTGGAAGTCCCCACATTTGAACAATCTGAAGAAATACCTCTGGGTGAAGAGACCATTCGCCCGGATGTAACGTTTGGCGACTGAGATAATCCGCTTCCCAATTGTCTATACCTGGGATATGAACCGCAGAAATTAGACAGGAGCTGGATTCCGCCCATACCAGTATTCGAGATACTTCTTTCATAGCCAGAGGACTGTGAGTCCCTCCTTGATGATTGACATATGCCACGGTTGTGACATTGTCCGTCTGAAAACAAATGAACGACTCTCTCTTTAGAAGAGGCCACGACTGAAGAGCTCTGAAAATTGCACGGAGTTTCAAAATGTTGATTGGTAATCTCGCCTCCTGAGATTCCCAAACCCCTTGTGCTATCAGAGACCACAAACAGCTCCCCAACCTGTCAGACTTGCATCTGTCGAGATCACAGTCCAGGTCGGAAGAACAAAAGAAGCCCCCTGAACTAAACAATGGTGGTCTGTCCACCACGTCAGAGAGTGTCGTACAATCGGTTTTAAAGATATTAATTGAGATATCTTTGTATAATCCCTGCACCACTGGTTCAGCATACAGAGCTGAAGAGGTCGCATGTGAAAATGAGCAAAGGGGATCGCGTCCGATGCAGCAGTCATAAGACCTAGAATTTCCATGCATAAGGGTACCGAAGGGAATGATTGAGACTGAAGGTTTTGACAAGCTGAAACCAATTTCAGACGTCTCTTGTCCGTCAGAGACAGAGTCATGGACACTGAATCTATCTGGAAACCTAAAAAGGTTACCCTTGTCTGAGGAATCAACGAACTCTTTGGTAAATTGATCCTCCAACCATGTTCTTGAAGAAACGATACAAGTCGATTCGTATGAGATTCTGCTAAATGTGAAGACTGAGCAAGTACCAAGATATCGTCCAAATACGGAAATACCACAATACCCTGTTCTCTGATTACAGATAGAAGGGCACCGAGAACCTTTGTAAAAATCCTTGGAGCTGTTGCTAAGCCAAACGGCAGAGCCACAAACTGGTAATGCTTGTCTAGGAAAGAGAATCTCAGAAACTGATAGTGATCTGGATGAATCGGAATATGCAGATATGCATCTTGTAAATCTATTGTGGACATATAATGCCCTTGCTGAACAAAAGGCAGAATAGTCCTTATAGTTACCATTTTGAATGTTGGTATCCTTACATAACGATTCAATATTTTTAAATCCAGAACTGGCCTGAAGGAATTCTCCTTCTTTGGTACAATGAAGAGATTTGAGTAAAACCCCAGCCCCTGTTCCAGAACTGGAACTGGCATAATTACTCCAGCCAACTCTAGATCTGAAACACATTTCAGAAATGCTTGAGCCTTCACTGGATTTATTGGGACACGGGAAAGAAAAAATCTTTTTGCAGGAGGCCTTATCTTGAAGCCTATTCTGTACCCTTGCGAAACAATGTTCTGGATCCAAAGATTGTGAATCGAATTGATCCAAATTTCTTTGAAAAATCGTAATCTGCCCCCTACCAGCTGGGCTGGAATGAGGGCCACACCTTCATGTGGACTTGGGAGCTGGCTTTGGCTTTCTAAAAGGCTTGGATTTATTCCAGACTGGAGATGGTTTCCAAACTGATACCGCTCCTGTAGGGGAAGGATCAGGCTTTTGTTCCTTATTGTGACGAAAGGAACGAAAACGATTAGCAGACCGAAATTTACCTTTAGATTTTTTATCCTGTGGTAAAAAAGTTCCTTTCCCCCCAGTAACAGTTGAAATAATAGAATCCAACTGTGAACCAAACAATTTATTACCCTGGAAAGAAAGGGAAAGCAAAGTTGACTTAGAAGACATATCAGCATTCCAAGTTTTAAGCCATAAAGCTCTTCTAGCTAAAATATCTAAAGACATATACCTGACATCAACCCTAATGATATCAAAGATGGCATCACAAATAAAGTTATTAGCATGTTGAAGAAGATTAACAATGCTATGAGTATTATGATCTGTTACTTGTTGTGCTAAAGCTTCCAACCAGAAAGTTGAGGCTGCAGCAACATCCGCCAAAGATATAGCAGGTCTAAGAAGATTACCTGAACATAAGTAAGCTTTTCTTAGAAAGGACTCAATTTTCCTATCTAAAGGATCCTTAAAGGAAGTACTATCTGCCGTAGGAATAGTAGTACGTTTAGCAAGAGTAGAGATAGCCCCATCAACCTTAGGGATTTTGTCCCAAAACTCTAATCTGTCAGATGGCACAGGATATAATCGCTTAAACCGAAGGAGTAAATTAATTAGCCAAATTATTCCATTCCCTAGAAATTACTTCAGAAATAGCATCAGGGAAGGGAAAAACCTCTGGAATAACTACAGGAGGTTTAAAAACTGTATTCAAACGTTTAGATTCCTCTATTTCTAATGCAATTAATACTTCTTTAAGCAAAGAACGAATAAATTCCATTTTAAATAAATATGAAGATTTATCAGTATCAACCTCTGAAACAGAATCCTCTGAACCAGAGGAATCATTATCAGAATCAGAATCAGAATGATGATGTTCATTTAAAAATTCATCTGAAAAATGAGAAGTTTTAAAAGACCTTTTACGTTTACTAGAAGGAGGAATAACAGACATAGCCTTCTTAATAGATTTAGAAACAAAATCTCTTATGTTAACAGGAACACCCTGAATATTAGATGTTGATGGAACAGCAACAGGTAATGGAACATTACTAAAGGAAATATTATCTGCATTAACAAGTTTGTCATGACATTCATTACAAACAACAGCCGGAGGAACAGATACCACAAGTTTACAACAATACACTTAACTTTGGTAGATCCAGCATCAGGCAGCAATTTTCCAGAAGTATCTTCTGATTCAGGGTCAATCTGATACATCTTGCAATATGTAATAGAAAAAAACAACATATAAAGCAAAATTGATCAAATTCCTTAAAAGACAGTTTCAGGAATGGGAAAAAATGCCAATGAACAAGCTTCTAGCAACCAGAAGCAAATAAACAATGAGACTTAAATAATGTGGAGACAATAATGACGCCCATATTTTTTAGCGCCAAAAAAGATGCCCACATTATTTGGCGCCTAAATGTTTTAAGCGCCAAAAATGACGCCACATCCGGTAACGCCGACATTTTTGGCGCAAAAACGTCAAAAAAATGATGCAACTTCCGGCGACAAGTATGACGCCGGAAATGACAAAAGTATTTTCAGCCCCCGCGAGCCTAACAGCCCACAGGAGAAAAAGTCAAATTTTAATGTAAGAAAAATTGATTATTCAAATGCATTATCCCAAATAATGAAACTGACTGTCTGAAGTAAGGAATGTTGAACATCCTGAATCAAGGCAAATAAATGTTTAAACACATATATTTAGAACTTTATATAAAAGTGCCCAACCATAGCTTAGAGTGTCACAAAAATAAGACTTACTTACCCCAGGACACTCATCTACATGTAGTAGAAAGCCAAACCAGTACTGAAACGAGAATCAGTACAGGTAATGGTATATAAGAGTATATCGTCGATCTGAAAAGGGAGATAAGAAATGAATCTCTACGACCGATAACAGAGAACCTATGAAATAGACCCCATAGAAGGAGATCATTGAATTCAAATAGGCAATACTCTCTTCACATCCCTCTGACATTCACTGCACACTGAGAGGAAAACCGGGCTCCAGCCTGCTGCGAAGCGCATATCAACGTAGAATCTAGCACAAACTTACTTCACCACCTCCATGGGAGGCAAAGTTTGTAAAACTGATTTGTGGGTGTGGTGAGGGGTGTATTTGTAGGCATTTTGAGGTTTGGGAAACCTTGCCCCTCCTGGTAGGAATGTATATCCCATACGTCACTAGCTCATGGACTCTTGCTAATTACATGAAAGAAATCTGTGTTGCATGTAAAGTGCCCTCTAATCTCAAATCTTTTCCCGGTACCAGAATGGCTAAAAAAGGGCCCTTAATCATGTTATTACAGTGCGAACAACCCAGGCAGGGAAAGCAGCCTAGATTCTTACCACCCATGTACTTCTGAACCAATGTCCTAGATGGACCAATGTCTGCATGCACCAAAAAATCTTTCAAATTTCTCCCCCTCTTAAATGCAGGCATAGGCAGTTCTTTGAATTCAGGTACATTAGGGTTATATGTTTTTAAAATGTGCCAATGTTTAGAAATGATCCTATTTATTTTATTACTCAACTTGGAATACTGACTTACAAAAATTAATCTGTTAGGTCTTTCTTTCTTTTTGACCTCTTCCTGTGGCAATAAATCTTGTCTTGGGATTACCTTCACATTTTCAATCACCTTTTGAATTAGGGCTGATGGATATCCCCTAACCTTAAAACGGTCACCCATCTCTTCTCATCTCTGTACTACAGGGCCTGTTTCAGAGACGATTCTTTTCACTCTAAGGAGTTGACTCCTTGGAAGCGACCTAATCAAGGACGGGGGATGCATGCTATTGTAATGGAGAAGAGTGTTGCAATCTGTTGCTTTCTTATGTAGATCAACTACAAGACCCTGGTTACTTTTAAGTACCCTGGTGTCAAGAAACACAACACTCTCCTCACTACAAATCAGCTTAAATTTAATGTGACAAGTAGCAGAGTTAAGTTCATTTACAAATTCCTCAAGGGTTCCAATGTTGCCCAGCCATACGCCAAAGATGTCGTCTATATAACGCCACCAGGTGGCAGCATACTGTAAAAATAATGGATTATTATAGACGAAATATTCCTCATACATATTCATGTATATATCGGCGTATGTCGCGGCGACATTGGAACCCATGGCTGTACCTTGGAGCTGCAAATAATAATTATCTTCAAAAAGAAAATAATTACACCTCAGGATAATACTCAATAATTGCAAGATAAATTCCCTATGTTGGGTATTTTATCTCTCATCCTGACACATCATCCTGTTTACAGCGCCAATGCCAGCCTCATGTGTAATGGATGTGTACAATGAAGTAACATCCAAACTAAAGAGGATTCCTTTAGTATTCTCAATTGGTATACTCTGTAGTTTTTTCAAAAAGTCCCCAGTATCTTTGATAAAGGAACTAGAGTTAACATATGGTCTCAAAGATTTGTCTAAAAAAATAGATGCATTTGATAGTAAAGACCCCATGCCTGCCACTATAGGATGGCCTGGAGGAGCAGTGGCACTCTTATGCACCTTGGGGAGAGTGTAAAGGACAGGGGTAATGTCCTCTGTATTTAGAAGGAACTGTTCAGTATCTTTGTCAATAATACCCAATTTAAGAGCTCTCTGTACACAGAATGTAATTTCCTTTTTGATTTTAAAAAAAGGATTATAATCCAACCTTTGGTATACATCAATATCAGACAATTGGGAATAAATTTCATTAACATAGTACTGCTTATCTAGGAGCACAGTTGCTCCACCCTTGTCGGCCCCTTTAATGACCAATGATTTATTGTTCCTAAGTTTATCTAGTGCTTGTTTCTCATTAACAGACAAACTACCCCTTTTATCCTTATTTACTTTATGAATCTGACCATGTTTACAAAGTGTTAACACATCTCTCTCTACCAATTTCATAAATGTTTGTACCCCTGCATTAACTTGTGCTGGTGTAAAAGTGCTTTTTTTAGTTAGCCCCAAACTTTTCAGATTTAACTCCTGATTTTGCATGTACACAGTGGAGGTCTGACCTCTGACACTACATTCAGAAATATCTGCAAAAAAACTTTTTAATTTCACTAATCTAAAGAAGCGGTACAGATCTTTACGTATTGCAAAAGTATCAAAGTCCTGTTGTGGACAAAACGATAGTCCTTTATCAAGTAATGACAGTTCATCTTTTGAAAGGGATACCTGGCTAAGATTCATCAAGGTCTGTTGCCACTGCGGGTCATCACCCGCTTCTCCTCTACAGATGTCATTTTCTTCTTGGACTCAGCTGTTTTTCCTACCACGGTGGCGCCTGCCCCCTCTGCGGCAGCGTGTACCTCCATGTCGGAGTCCCCCGAAGCCGAACCGGATGAAGAGCCATGGGTGCTGGAGCGACCGCTCATCCTGCACGCACGCCTGCGTCTGTAACCGGAAGTGCCACCGGAAGTGCCCCCGGTACGTCTGCCGGAATCCCCGGACCAACGGTATACAGTTCCGGACACATAGTCCTCTTCATCCCTGGCAAATTTGTTCTTTTTCCGTTCCTCAATCACCCCTCTCAACTCGGTCAGCTGAAGTTCCAAAGAGGAGGTAAGTTTATCCAAATCTTCAATTGATAAACTGTTAGCCAATTCCTTCTGCATACTTTCGATTTGAAGATTTTGACTCTCGATCTCCATCTGGAGATATTCCACAGTGAGAACCATCAAATCAAATGAACATTTATTCAGCACCCTTTCAAACTTCTGACAATACTCCAGATTATCTTTCATAAGAGTAGGGTGAGTGCTCATGCGAAGCCCCCTGGGAATACGTTTCACTCGATGATACTCAGCCAGAGTCACAGCATGTAATTCAAAAACAACATGCTTCTTTTGTAAATATTCCAGCTTCTTACTAATAGATTGGGTGGGTGAGGATTTTAAAAAGTCTCTGGAGCCACGGATCAATGTAGTAATCCGTGCAGCCTACAAATCTGTGTATCCAAAGGTCTTTGGCTCTGTATCTTCAACATTCTGTTCCATGGTTACTCAGTGCAAGGAATAGTGCAATAACATGTAACACAACAAACCAAATATCCAGCACCTGAAAGTAACAAGGTGTGCAAGCTTCAGGAATACTGCACTGTACTCCACACAATATAAAGTCACAAGGAAGAAGCAGCACCAAGCAGTAGTTTCCAACAGATTTATTTGTGCAGTATGCACAGTGTGAACAGCCAGACCAACAAACAGCAACGTTTCAGACTTAGTCCTTAATCATGCATAGTTACACCTGGAGATCATGCAGCTTCAATACACCTGTAAACCACACCCATTCCTCTAAACACCTATGACATACTGAATGTCAGCACCCTCTAGTGGTCTTCTCCATTACAATAGCATGCATCCCCCGTCCTTGATTAGGTCGCTTCCAAGGAGTCAACTCCTTAGAGTGAAAAGAATCGTCTCTGAAACAGGCCCTGTAGTACAGAGATTAGAAGAGATGGGTGACCGTTTTAAGGATAGGGGATATCCATCAGCCCTAATTCAAAAGGAGATTGAAAACGTGAAGGTAATCCCAAGACAAGATTTATTGCCACAGGAAGAGGTCAAAAAGAAAGAAATACCTAACAAGTTAATTTTTGTAAGTCAGTATTCCAAGTTGAGTAATAAAATAAATAGGATCATTTCTAAACATTGGCACATTTTAAAAACATATAACCCTAATGTGCCTGAATTCAAAGAACCGCCTATGCCTGCATTTAAGAGGGGGAGAAATTTGAAAGATTTTTGGTGCATGCAGACATTGGTCCATCTAGGACATTGGTTCAGAAGTACATTGGTGGTAAGAATCTAGGCTGCTTTCCCTGCCTGGGTTGTTCACACTGTAATAACATGATTAAGGGCCCTTTTTTTTAGCCATTCTGGTACCGGGAAAAGATTTGAGATTAGAGGGCACTTTACATGCAACACAGATTCTGCTGTGTATTATATTAAATGTCCTTGTGGATTGGGGTATGTGGGTGAGACCACCCGTACAGTACGTGAAAGGATGACCCAACACAAGAGCAGTATTAGAACAGAAAAATTAGATGCCCCAGTGGCCAATCATTTCTTATCTGTAGGTCACAATTTGACTCAATTAAGGTTCCAGATATTAGAACAAGTAGGACACCTGAGGCGGGTGGCAATAGAGCCAAGAGACTTAAAATTAGGGAGGCCTATTGGATCAATAGATTAGATACCATGTACCCAAAAGGTATGAATAGAGAACTAGATTGGTCTCTATGTCTCTAGAGTGCATGATATTTATATATTATCTTAATTTTTTAACATGTTTAATATGTTTGAAATGTATTTTTGCATTTTCGATTTATTAGGAGTAATATGTGTTTAACCTGACTTTTTATATTCTGTTAGAGTAATTTTTTATATGACCACTAGAGGGTGCTGACATTCAGTATGTCATAGGTGTTTAGAGGAATGGGTGTGGTTTACAGGTGTATTTAAGCTGCATGATCTCCAGGTGTAACTATGCATGATTAAGGACTAAGTCCGAAACGTTGCCGTTTGTTGGTCTGGCTGTTCACACTGTGCATACTGCACGAATAAATCTGTTGGAAACTACTGGTTGGTGCTGCTTCTTCCTTGTGACTTTCTATCCTTAGCTCATGATAGTAAACTCTCAGGACATACTGGTTTGACTAGGACTTTTAGGCATAATTCCCAACATGTATGGTGGCCTACTATGAAATCTGATGCTCTGGATTATGTGAAAGCCTGCACAACTTGTGCTGCCAACAAAACTCCCTGATACTTGCCTCCTGGCTTGCTCCAACCATTGTCCATTCACAAACAACCATGGACACACTTAACAATGGATTTCATTGTAGACCTTCCTCCTTCTGACCACCATACAGTTATCTGGGTTGTAGAGGATCGCTTTTCCAGACTGGCTCATTTTGTACCCCTAACCAAACTGCCTTCTGCCTAAGAATTATTGTCTCTTTTTCTCTTGCATGTGGTATGAATTCATGGCATTCCTGTGAATATTGTTTCCGACAGAGGTCCACAGTTCATCTCTACCTTTTGGAGAGCCTTTGTAAGTTGATTGGAACCACTGTTTCCTTGTCTTCTGGCTATCAATCTCAGACCAATGGACTAACAGAGAGTAAACTAGGATCTTGAAGCCTACCTTAGAGCCTTTGTCAACACTTACCATACCAACTGGTCTGAGTTGTTACCCCTAGCTGAGCTGGCAAGAAACACTCATTGGCTCTCTTCTCTTAGATGTTCTCCATTTCAAGCTGCAGCACGGTATCAACCTTGTGTCTTCCCTCTTTCTGCTCAGTCCACTAGGGGTCCTGCTGCAGACCGACACATCACTGGACTCACCACTCATTGGCACAGTATTCGCTCTCAGCTACGTTCATCTGTCTCTAGATATAAGAAGTTTGCTGATGGTCATAGAGCTTCTGTATGTGCCATCCCAGTGGGAGCTGGGAAAAGTGCCTGAATTGAGGCAGAAAGAAGACCTACAATTTGAGTGAGAGTTCTGATAGGAAATAACTTTTTCTTTAACAAATGAGAAATTTCTAATTTGATTTTGTTCACCTTCTCCAAGGGAAGACTCAAAGTAGAAAGAGAGGTGTCTATTAGAAAACCTAAAAACATTAGTTTTTGTGAAGGAATGAGAACCGATTTCTTAAAATATCCATAGTTAGATCCAGATGAGAGAGAATAATAGATTGATCTTGATTCATTAGAAGGATATCATCCAGATAAATAATTAGATGAACACCCCTCAATCTCAACCAAGCCATGGAAGGTTTTACATTTTTTGTGAATACCCAAGGGGCTGAAGAGAGTCCAAAAGGAAGACAGGTAAACTGCCAAATTTGATTTCTCCAAAGGAATCTGAGAAAATTGCGATGTGATGGATGAATGGGAACTGTCATGTAAGCATCTGTAAGGTCTAGTCTTACTAACCAGTCTTTGTCCATAAGGCATTCTCTTAGAAGATGAATCCCTTCCATCTTGAAATGGTTGTAAGACAGGAAGGCATTCAGATTCCTCAAGAGAACCTTCTTTCATTCTCACTAAAAACATGTTGCTGAGAAAAGATTTTTTGTTGTTTGGTGCCAGTTCTATAGCCTGTTTGGAGAGAAGATGATTTATCTCTGTGTCTAAGAGATTTGAATCTGTTTTGGAAAAAATTATTGGATTTGGAGGATGGGATTGGAAAGGAGGACAAATTAAGTCTAGAAGGAGGCCTGAGACAGTCTGAATGACCCAAATGTCTGATGTTATGGCTTTCCAATTTTTTATAAAAAGGGACAAACGTCCCCCAACTTTGTGTGGGGAAAAAATTAATGTTGCGTGAATATAGGGAGCTTACCTGAGAAGGGTCTTGGACGGGATCTAGTCCTGGAGAATCTTAGGTTCCATGGTCGACTTCTTGATGGGAAAAAGTTTGTGAGGGAAGGGTTTGGAGGAGGGAAGGCTTGAAACTGAGGTCTGTTTGAAAAGTATGGACGGCCGGGAAAACAAGCTTGTCCTTTCCCAGCCCAGTCAAAAACACGATTAAAAGAAGGATAAAATACTTTCTTAGTGGTAGTTTTAACCTTATTTAAAGAGTTAAATGTATTAACATAGGTATTTAGCTCTTTTAAGCCTAAATCTCCAAATAATAAACCCTCAGCCTGGGGACCCATTTCTGTAGGGGTAAAGTCTGAATTTTTTTTATCTATTCTGCGTAAGATGATCCTTCTACGCTGTGTGGATAAAGCTGTATTAGCATCCCCCAATAAATAAATGGATCTCTGGATCCATTGCCTCATAATATATGGATCAATTAAAACTTAGTTAACAATTGCTTCTTCTGTAAGCTCAAACATCTTAGTGATAGGTCCCAGAGTGTCTAGAAAGCTATCTTGACATGCTTTAAGAAACTTATCAGGTCCTTTCTTAATGTTAACGTTTTTTGTACTCACAAATTTAATAATATTAGCAGCCATGTCTGGGGACCGAGGATGTTGTAAATCCTCAGGGTCACAATGTTAAAAAAAACCCAATATAAAATAAAAAATGAAAGAAAATTCTTTTTTTAATAATGAGAAAAATAAGTGAATGTTATAATACTTATCTTTTTGAGAGCAGCAAAGTGAAAAGAGGCAGTTGGAATATTATTGGGACTGTTTATACTAGAATGAACTTTTCTGATTGGTCTGCCCTGGATCACACCATTCAGGGTTGTTTCTCATTGCTTACCATATTTATTTCTGTTATTTCTATGTTGAACTTTTAAATTGTATTATGTTACTTTGAATGGCTGTTGAGCAGTAAAGGAAAAGGCTTATGCAAAATAGGAGTCTCTGTCCTTGTAATACAATTTAATGGCAGCAGGTCATAAGGGGACTGTAGGATATAGCTAGGTTCTCCTGTTCTCCTTCTGTAGCTCTCTCCTTGCTCTGCTAAGAATAATGGATATGTAATAAAGTCTCTATACTGACACCAGTGCCCCTCAGTAATCCTATTGTCTTCAGATGTAACCTGCTGCTATACACGGAATTAAGATTAGAAAAACAAAGGTCAAGAATCTGTTTAAGTGAAGATGGAAACCAGAAATTATTAGTTTTATGTGATGTGAAAATCAGAGGGATAGATCAGTGCAGCTGTGATAACATAAGATTGACAGTGAGAGGGTTAAATAGCAGCTCCTTTCTGAGAAGATAAATTATCTCACATAATATATACGCAGCAGGTGGGCGCACAATCCTAATGAAGGCTACGTACAATGAATTGGTGATTGCTAACATTCAATACATTCTGGGAGAATAATGTATGGCTGATTAAAATTCCTAAGACTTGTGACAGGTGTATCCTGATTGTTTTTAACCTGCTGGGGGAGATAGCAGACGAATGGAGGGCTGTTCAGCAGTCCCAGGTCTGAATGAGTCGATCAAAGCCAGATTGCACACCTATTGTTTTAGATATGTATGGCACCCCATATATTAATTGGGAAATGACTTACACTTGTCCTACAGGTTACATAATTGGGTGTATTAGATACACAAAATAGCCAAAGTTATGTGGACCCCCAAACTAAGGAGTGAGTTCAGATGTATCAGCTACACCCATTGCTAACAGGTGCATACAAGCTACATAGACAAACACTGGGTCAAACTAAAGAGCTTAGTGACTCTTTCATAGGATGCCACCTTTGCCACAGGTCAGTAAGAGGAAATTCAGGTCTACTAGATCTGCCCTTGTCAACTGTAAGTGCTATTATTGCAGACTGGAAGCAAAGCAACAATAGCCCAGAAGCAAAGTGATACGCCACGCCAATTTACAGAGCAGGGCTAAAGCGGGTAGAGTCTTTCAACTGTTTCATCACTTTATACAGAGTTCTAAACTACCCCAGGAAGAAACATCAACCCAAGAACTGTGTGCAAGTGGCTACATGAAATGGGTTCCCATCAACATGCCAATGAAATGCTAAGCATCAGCTGGAGTGCTGTGAAGCTCACTGCCACTGGACTCTACAGCAGGGAAAATCTGTTTTGTGGTGAATTACACTTGACTATTGTGCAGTCTGATGGAAGAATCTGAGTGTGGTTAATGCCAGCAGAACACTACCTATTGAAATGCCTAGGGCCTACTGTAATGTTTGTTGGAGGGTGGAAAATGATCTGGGCTGTTTTTCAGGGTTTGAGCTACACTTAATTCCAGTGAAGAGTCATCTAAATTCTACAGGATACAAAGTAATTTTAAACAATTGTGTACTTTAAACTTTTTGGTAACAGTTTAAAGAAAGTTCTTTCCTGTTCCAGCAGGACTGTCTCCTTGTGCTCGAAAAGAGATCCATGAAGATATGGGCCTGTCCTACAGCTTGTTCTCTGCTGGAACTTATAACTCCTGGCTGCTTGCACAGATACGACAATAGTCAGTGTGCATTTGCTCTTTGTCTGGCTGTTTTCAAATCCTCCAGGATCTAGCTGTTATCTTTGGTATCCTTGTTCTCCTGTGCGTTCCCCTGGTCATGGAAACATCTTCTTTCCCTTGACCTTATACTGACCTTCCTCTATGAAGTGCTAGCTCTGAAGTCAAGTTGGCAGTGTACTTGCCTTTTTCAAACATCTTTGCTTACACAAGTTCTGTAGCCAAGTTGTAAAATACCTGTTGGTCATCTGTGCCTGTCATGCATCTCTGCACATACAAGTTCTGCTTTCAAGATTGTAAAGTGCCTCTTATTCTGTGATTGAACTTCAAAGCTGAAGTGTTTGTCCACAGACAAGCTATAGAATGTCACCTCAAACATTAACGGCTAGATTACGAGTTTTGCGTTAGAGGCTATGCGGTGCTAACAAGCAGTTTTGTCTCACCGCTCACTTACCTACAGCGCTGGTATTACGGGTTTTTACAAACCTGTCGTTAAAAGAAATGAAGTGAGCGTTGAGCAAAATTTTGCTCATTACCGCACTCCAATACCAGCGCTGCTTAAATCAAATTTAAGGGAGTGTACTTTGTGGAATTGTCAGCATAAATTAAAATACCGCCTCCTCTCTTTGCTCTATCATTTACATGGCATGAATACCCATGTATTGCAATGGCAGACTCAGGTATTTCTGCGGTTAGCCATGATTCAGAGATCACAATGATTTTGGGCATGTATTGTAAACACCATCGGCTAGATTTAGAGTTGGGCGGTAGCCGTCAAAACCAGCGTTAGAGGCTCCTAACGCTGGTTTTGGGCTACCGCTGGTATTTAGAGTCAGTCAGGAAAGGGTCTAACGCTCACTTTGCAGCTGCGACTTTTCCATACCGCAGATCCCCTTACGTCAATTGCATATCCTATCTTTTCAATGGGATCTTTCTAATGCCGGTATTTAGAGTCGTGGCTGAAGTGAGCGTTAGAAATCTAACGACAAAACTCCAGCTGCAGAAAAAAAGTCAGTAGTTAAGAGCTTTCTGGGCTAACGCTGGTTTATAAAGCTCCTAACTACTGTGCTCTAAGGTACACTAACACCCATAAACACGCACGCCGCTGCCAACTACGTTATCCCTATGAACCACTAATCTGCTGCCCCTAACACCGCCGACCCCTATATTATATTTATTAACCCCTAATCCGCCTAACTCCCGCCTCAATTACCCTATAATCAATAGTATTAACCCCTAATCTGCCCTCCCTAGCATCGCCTACACCTAACTTCAAGTATTAACCCCTAATCTGCCGATCGGAGTTCACCGCTACTCTAATAAATTTTTTAACCCCTAAAGCTAATTCTAACCCTAACCCCCCCTAAGTTAAATATAATTTTATTCTAACGAAATAAATTAACTCTTATTAAATAAAATTATTCCTATTTACAGTAAAGCTAAATACTTACCTGTAAAATAAATCCTAATATAGCTACAATATAAATTATAATTATATTGTAGCTATTTTAGGATTAATATTTATTTTACAGGTAACTTTGTAATTATTTTAACCAGGTACAATAGCTATTAAATAGTTAAGAACTATTTAATAGTTACCTAGTTAAAATAATTACAAAATTACCTGTAAAATAAATCCTAACCTAAGTTAAAATTAAACCTAACACTACACTATCAATAAATAAATTAAATAAACTACCTACAATTATCTACAATTAAACCTAACACTACACTATCAATAAATAAATTAAATACAATTCCTACAAATAAATACAATTAAATAAACTAACTAAAGTACAAAAAATAAAAAAGAACTGTTACAAAAAATAATTTTTTTTTTACAAACATTAGAAAAAAATTACAACAATTTTAAACTAATTACACCTACTCTAAGCCCCCTAATAAAATAACAAAGACCCCCAAAATAAAAAAATGCCCTACCCTATTCTAAATTACAAAAGTTCAAAGCTCTTTTACCTTACCAGCCCTTAAAAGGACCTTTTGTGGGGCATGCCCCAAAGAATTCAGCTCTTTTGCCTGTAAAAAAAAAAAATACATTACAACCCACCACCCACATACCCCTAATCTAACCCAAACCCCCCTTAAATAAACCTAATACTAAGCCCCTGAAGATCTTCCTACCTTGTCTTCACCATGCCAGGTATCACCGATCGTTCCAGGCTCCGAAATCTTCATCCAAGCCCAAGCGGGGGTTGGCGATCCATCATCCGGCGGCTGAAGAGGTCCAGAAGAGGCTCCAAAGTCTTCATCCTATCCGGGAAGAAGAGGCGATCCGGACCGGCAACCATCTTGATCCAAGCGGCATCTTCTATCTTCATCCGATGACGACCGGGTCCATCTTGAAGACCTCCACCGCGGACCCATCTTCTTCTTCTGACGACTTCCCGACGAATGACGGTTCCTTTAAGGGACGTCATCCAAGATGGCGTCCCTTGAATTCCGATTGGCTGATAGGATTCTATCAGTCAATTCGGATGAAGATAGAAGATGCCGCTTGGATCAAGATGGTTGCCGGTCCGGATCGCCTCTTCTTCCCGGATAGGATGAAGACTTTGGAGCCTCTTCTGGACCTCTTCAGCCGCCGGATGATGGATGTCTAGCCCCCGCTTGGGCTTGGATGAAGATTTCGGAGCCTGGAACGATCGGTGATACCTGGCATGGTGAAGACAAGGTAGGAAGATCTTCAGGGGCTTAGTGTTAGGTTTATTTAAGGAGGGTTTGGGTTAGATTAGGGGTATGTGGGTGGTGGGTTGTAATGTTGGGGGGGGGTATTGTATGTTTTTTTTTACAGGCAAAAGAGCTGAATTCTTTGGGGCATGCCCCACAAAAGGTCCTTTTAAGGGCTGGTAAGGTAAAAGAGCTTTGAACTTTTGTAATTTAGAATAGGGTAGGGCATTTTTTTATTTTGAGGGTCTTTGTTATTTTATTAGGGGGCTTAGAGTAGGTGTAATTAGTTTAACATTGTTGTAATATTTTTCTAATGTTTGTAAATATTTTTTTATTTTTTGTAACTTAGTTCTTTTTTATTTTTTGTACTTTAGTTAGTTTATTTAATTGTATTTATTTGTAGGAATTGTATTTAATTTATTTATTGATAGTGTAGTGTTAGGTTTAATTGTAGATAATTGTAGGTAGTTTATTTAATTTATTTATTGATAGTGTAGTGTTAGGTTTAATTGTAACTTAGGTTAGGATTTGTTTTACAGGTAATTTTGTAATTATTTTAACTAGGTAACTATTAAATAGTTCTTAACTATTTAATAGCTATTGTACCTGGTTAAAATAATTACAAAGTTACCTGTAAAATAAATATTAATCCTAAAATAGCTACAATATAATTATAATTTATATTGTAGCTATATTAGGATTTATTTTACAGGTAAGTATTTAGCTTTAAATAGGAATAATTTATTTAACCCCTTAATGACCACAATGTACCCTGTATGTCACTGGTCGTTAAGGGTTTTTTCAGGACATAATAGCACAAGTCTAGCAAGAACACGCTATTAATGCCCTCCCTAGAGCAGGCTTTGTGGAATAGAGCAGTCTCAATGCTGGTGGAAAGACCGCGCTATAAAACAATCAAGTCCCAAAAAAAGGCCAGCGACATACAGGGTACGTCGTTGGTCCTTAAGGGGTTAATAAGAGTTAATTTATTTCGTTAGAATAAAATTATATTTAACTTAGGGGGGTGTTAGGGTTAGGGTTAGAATTAGCTTTAGGGGTTAAAAAATATATTAGAGTAGCGGTGAGCTCCGATCGGCAGGTTAGGGGTTAATACTTGAAGTTAGGTGTCGGCGATGTTAGGGAGGGCAGATTAGGGGTTAATACTATTTATTATAGGGTTAGTGAGGCGGGAGTGAGGCGGATTAGGGGTTAATAAGTGTAGGCAGGTGGAGGCGACGGTGATGGGGCAGATTAGGGGTTAATAAATATAATATAGGGGTCGGCGGTGTTAGGGGCAGCACATTAGGGGTACATAGGGATAATGTAGGTAGCGGCGGTATACGGAGCAGCAGATTAGGGGTTAAAAATAATATGCAGGGGTCAGCGATAGCGGGGGCGGCAGATTAGGGGTGTAAGGTTAGGGGTGTTTAGACTCGGGGTACATGTTAGAGTGTTAGGTGCAGACGTAGGAAGTGTTTCCCCATAGCAAACAATGGGGCTGTGTTAAGAGCTGAATGCTGCTTTTTTGCAGGTGTTAGGTTTTTTTTCAGCTCAAACTGCCCCATTGTTTTCTATGGGGATATCGTGCACGAGCACATTTTTTAAGCTGTCCGCGTCCGTAAGCACCGCTGGTATCTAGAGTTGCAGTGGCATTAAATTATGCTCTACGCTCCCTTTTTGGAGCCTAACGCACTGAAAACCCAGCCATTCTGTGAACTCTAAATACCAGCGGTATTTAAAAGGTGCGGGAGAAAAAAGCATGCGTAGCTAACGCACCCCTTTGGCCGCAAAACTCTAAGGCCTAGATTTGGAGTTTGGCGGTAGATGGGCTGTTAACGCTCCGCGGGCTTTTTTCTGGCCGCAGCATAAATTTAACTCTGGTATCGAGAGTCCAAAAAAATGCTGCGTTAGGCTCCAAAAAAGGAGCGTAGAGCATTTCTACCGCAAATGCAACTCTCGATACCAGAGTTGCTTACGGACGCGGCCAGCCTAAAAAACGTGCTCGTGCACGATTCTCCCATAGGAAACAATGGGGCTGTTTGAGCTGAAAAAAAACCTAACACCTGCAAAAAAGCAGCGTTCAGCTCCTAACGCAGCCCCATTGTTTCCTATGGGGAAACACTTCCTACGTCTGCACCTAACACTCTAACATGTACCCCGAGTCTAAACACCCCTACCCTTACACTTATTAACCCCTAATCTGCCGCCCCCGCTATCGCTGACCCCTGCATTATATTATTATTAACCCCTAATCTGCCGCTCCGTACACCGCCGCAACCTACATTATCCCTATGTACCCCTAATCTGCTGCCCCTAACACCGCCGACCCCTATATTATATTTATTAACCCCTAACCTGCCCCCCACAACGTCGCCGCCAGCTACTTACAATAATTAACCCCTAATCTGCTGACCGCAAAGCGCTGCCACCTACGTTATCCTAATGTACCCCTAATCTGCTGCCCCTAAAACCGACGACCCCTATATTATATTTCTTAACCCCTAATCTGCCCCCTCAACGTCGCCGACACCTGCCTACACTTATTAACCCCTAATCTGCCGAGCGGACCTGAGCGCTACTATAATAAAGTTATTAACCCCTAATCCGCCTCACTAACCCTATCATAAATAGTATTAACCCCTAATCTGCCCTCCCTAACATCGCCGACACCTAACTTCAATTATTAACCCCTAATCTGTCGACTGGAGCTCACCGCTATTCTAATAAATGTATTAACCCCTAAAGCTAAGTCTAACCCTAACACTAACACCCCCCTAACTTAAATATAATTTACATCTAACGAAATTAATTAACTCTTATTAAATAAATTATTCCTATTTAAAGATAAATACTTACCTGTAAAATAAATCCTAATATAGCTACAATATAAATTATAATTATATTGTAGCTATTTTAGGATTAATATTTATTTTACAGGCAACTTTGTAATTATTTTAACCAGGTACAATAGCTATTAAATAGTTAAGAACTATTTAATAGTTACCTAGTTAAAATAATAACAAAATTACCTGTAAAATAAATCCTAACCTAAGTTACAATTAAACCTAACACTATACTATCAATAAATTAATTAAATAAAATACCTACAATTACCTACAATAAAACCTAACACTACACTATCAATAAATAAATTAAATACAATTTCTACAAATAACTACAATTACATAAACTAACTAAAGTACAAAAAATAAAAAAGAACTAAGTTACAAAAAATAAAAAAATATTTACAAACATAAGAAAAATATTACAACAATTTTAAACTAATTACACCTACTCTAAGCCCCCTAATAAAATAACAAAGACCCCCAAAATAAAAAATTCCCTACCCTATTCTAAATTAATAAATTTAAAAGCTCTTTTACCTTACCAGCCCTGAACAGGGCCCTTTGCGGGGCATGCCCGAAGAAAATCAGCTCTTTTGCCTGTAAAAAAAAACATACAATACCCCCCCCCAACATTACAACCCACCACCCACATACCCCTAATCTAACCCAAACCCCCCTTAAATAAACCTAACACTAAGCCCCTGAAGATCTTCCTACCTTGTCTTCACCTCAACAGGTATCACCGATCCGTCCTGGCATCCGGTGCTGAAGAGGTCCAGAAGAGGCTCCAAAGTCTTCCTCCTATCCGGCAAGAAGAGGACATCCGGACCGGCAAACATCTTCATCCAAGCGGCATCTTCGATCTTCTTCCATCCGGTGCGGAGCGGGTCCATGTTGAAGCATCCGACGCGGATCCATCCTCTTCTTCCGGCGTCTCCCGACGAATGACGGTTCCTTTAAGGGACGTCATCCAAGATGGAGTCCCTCGAATTCCGATTGGCTGATAGGATTCTATCAGCCAATCGGAATTAAGGTAGGAATATTCTGATTGGCTGATGGAATCAGCCAATCAGAATCAAGTTCAATCCGATTGGCTGATCCAATCAGCCAATCAGATTGAGCTCGCATTCTATTGGCTGATCGGAACAGCCAATAGAATGCGAGCTCAATCTGATTGGCTGATTGGATCAGCCAATCGGATTGAACTTGATTCTGATTGGCTGATTCCATCAGCCAATCAGAATATTCCTACCTTAATTCCGATTGGCTGATAGAATCCTATCAGCCAATCGGAATTCGAGGGACACCATCTTGGATGACGTCCCTTAAAGGAACCGTCATTCGTCGGGAGACAACGGAAGAAGAGGATGGATCCGCGTTGGATGCTCCAACATGGACCCGCTCCGCACCAGATGGAAGAAGATCGAAGATGCCGCTTGAATGAAGATGTTTGCCGGTCCGGATGTCCTCTTCTTGCCGGATAGGAGGAAGACTTTGGAGCCTCTTCTGGACCTCTTCAGCACCGGATGCCAGGACGGATCGGTGATACCTGTTGAGGTGAAGACAAGGTAGGAAGATCTTCAGGGGCTTAGTGTTAGGTTTATTTAAGGGGGGTTTGGGTTAGATTAGGGGTATGTGGGTGGTGGGTTGTAATGTTGGAGGGGGGGTATTGTATGTTTTTTTTTACAGGCAAAAGAGCTGATTTTCTTGGGGCATGCCCCGCAAAGGGCCCTGTTCAGGGCTGGTAAGGTAAAAGAGCTTTTAAATTTATTAATTTAGAATAGGGTAGGGAATTTTTTATTTTGGGGGTCTTTGTTATTTTATTAGGGGGCTTAGAGTAGGTGTAATTAGTTTAAAATTGTTGTAATATTTTTCTTATGTTTGTAAATATTTTTTTATTTTTTGTAACTTAGTTCTTTTTTATTTTTTGTACTTTAGTTAGTTTATGTAATTGTAGTTATTTGTAGAAATTGTATTTAATTTATTTATTGATAGTGTAGTGTTAGGATTTATTGTAGGTAATTGTAGGTATTTTATTTAATTAATTTATTGATAGTGTAGTGTTAGGTTTAATTATAACTTAGGTTAGGATTTATTTTACAGGTAATTTTGTTATTATTTTAACTAGGTAACTATTAAATAGTTCTTAACTATTTAATAGCTATTGTACCTGGTTAAAATAATTACAAAGTTGCCTGTAAAATAAATATTAATCCTAAAATAGCTACAATATAATTATTATTTATATTGTAGCTATATTAGGATTTATTTTACAGGTAAGTATTTAGCTTTAAATAGGAATAATTTATTTAATAAGAGTTAATTAATTTTGTTAGATTTAAATTATAGGGTGTTAGGGTTAGACTTAGCTTTAGGGGTTAATACATTTATTAGAATAGCGGTGAGCTCCGGTCTGCAGATTAGGGGTTAATAATTGAAGTTAGGTGTCGGCGATGTTAGGGAGGGCAGATTAGGGGTTAATACTATTTATGATAGGGTTAGTGAGGCGGATTAGGGGTTAATAACTTTATTATAGTAGCGCTCAGGTCCGCTCGGCAGATTAGGGGTTAATAAGTGTAGGCAGGTGTCGGCGACGTTGAGGGGGGCAGATTAGGGGTTAATAAATATAATATAGGGGTCGGCGGTGTTAGGGGCAGCAGATTAGGAGTACATAGGGATAATGTAGGTGGCGGCGCTTTGCGGTCGGCAGATAAGGGGTTCATTATTGTAAGTAGCTGGCGGCGACGTTGTGGGGGGCAGGTTAGGGGTTAATAAATATAATACAGTGGTCGGCGGGGTTAGGGGCAGCAGATTAGGGGTACATAAGTATAACGTAGGTGGCGGTCGGCAGATTAGGGGTTAAAAAAATTTAATCGAGTTGCGGCGATGTGGGGGGACCTCAGTTTAGGGGTACATAGGTAGTTTATGGGTGTTAGTGTACTTTAGGGTACAGTAGTTAAGAGCTTTATGAACCGGCGTTAGCCCATAAAGCTCTTAACTCCTGCTTTTTTCCTGCGGCTGGAGTTTTGTCGTTAGAGCTCTAACGCTCACTTCAGAAACGACTCTAAATACCGGAGTTAGAAAGATCCCATTGAAAAGATAGGATACGCAAATGGCGTAGGGGGATCTGCGGTATGGAAAAGTCGCGGCTGAAAAGTGAGCGTTAGACCCTTACCTACACGACTCCAAATACCGGCGGTAGCCTAAAACCAGCGTTAGGAGCCTCTAACGCTGGTTTTCACGGCTAACGCCAAACTCTAAATCTAGGCCTTAATCTAGGCGCATGTTTGCAGTGCAACATTTTTGATAGTAAGCTGCAGATATTACAGTGCACAAAGGATAGGCCTTTTATAGCTTGAAGGCTAGGAATGGAATTTGTTGGTGGACCAGGGTTAGACTCTACATCATTTGCAAGGGCAAGTAGCATAAGAATTAGGAATTTGGAAATCATTTTTGTTTGCCTATATAGTGAATGTGATACTTTATAATTTTGTGAGGTGGGGGTAGGAGGGTTATTTTTTATAACCCTGCACCAGCACTCAGCAGATAAGTTACAGCAACAGAGCAGGCCATGGTGTATGATAATTTGTTTTCCAGTTAGAGGTGTGCGATTATGCCGGTAGTGATGTGAACAAAATTGTAGTGAGAAAAGGGTTATTACAAATAACATTATGGTCATATTTGGATTCATGTTAGTGGTATGAGGTGTGTAGATGAAAATAAAACAATAACAAAAAAAATATAATAAAAAATTTAAAAAAAAGAAATAAAAGTATATACTATTGATGTGGGATATATAGCTATTTGTAGGAAGAGAGGGTATGTAGTCTATAGGGTTAAGTAAAAGGAAGGATGTGCTGATTAGAGTTTGCAGCTGTCATTTAAGGAGAATGTAATCCCGCCCCCTGCCCGCGCGGGCAGGAGCTTTGAATCTCCTCGGTCGGACTTGACCGAGGAGATTGAATTTCACCACAGTAGAGGTGGCGTAGATGTTAGGGAAGCAGCGGTCTGGTGACCGTTGCTTGATAAATACCGGCGTGCAAGTTCTTGAGAGAACTTGCTGCCGTAGGGGCTTAATAAATCTAGCCCTAAATGAAGACATGACCCTGAGGTGGGTGGGAAAATCTTCCAGAGGCTACCTGTTGTGTGCATAGTAGTGGAACAGCTAAAATGAAGTTCTGTGTATTTTCTTGTGAGATTGGGGCAGATATATTTTAAAATCAGGCTGAAGGAGAGAGATATATTAGTGTCAGATTGACCTGCAAAACAATTAAAGGAATGGGGAGGGTGTATCTATGGACATTTGAGCTAAGGGTCATTCAAGCAAAAACGCAGGGAAAATTGAAAAATACAGAGATAAGACAGAGGTATTCATGTAAGGGAATAGAACCATTAAACAAAAAAGATATATGGGCCTTAGCTGGTTAAACTAACATATACAGGCACTTATTAGCACCTTACCTGTGTTTGCACCAGACACAGACAGATAACACACATATTATGGCACTTATTGACACCTTACCTGTGTTTGCACCAGACACAGACAGATAGCGCACATATAATGGCACTAATTGGCACCTTACCTGTGTTTGCATCAGACACAGACAGATAACACACATATAATGGCACTTATTGGCACCTTACCTGTGTTTGCACCAGACACAGACAGATAACACACATATAATGGCACTTATTGGCACCTTACCTGTGTTTGCACCAGGCACAGACAGATAACACACATATAATGGCAATTATTGGCACCTTATCATTGTTTGAACCAGACACAGGCAGAAAACACACATATAATTGCTATTATTGGCACCTTACATGTATTTGGAACAGACACAGACAGATAATACACATATAATGACACTTATTGTCACCTTACCTGTGCTTACACCAGACACAGACAAATGAGACAAATATAATGGCACTTATTGGCACCTTACCTGTGTTTGCACCAGGCAGACTGACAACACCCATATAATGGCACTTATTGGCACCTTTAGAAAGTATATAGGAGTTGTGCCCAAGTTAAAGGGACCTTTCTATCACTAGTGATTAACCCCTTCTAAGATAATCTAAAATTAAGATGCAAAATTGTTGGTAAGTGACAGCGCTAAACAGCACAGGTCAGAACTATATAAATTATACTAATTATACGAAATAAGATGCGTTTATTTAAAAAAACACATTTGTGATGTTAATGAATAAAATGCAAAAAGTGGTATAAACAAATAAACTTTACTTAAGAAATAGACAGTGAATAAAATTGAAATTAAGGGATGTCTCCCATTATCAATAATAATTAAAAGAAAATCTTGTTGATAGCCTTTAGTGTTAAAAGATGGCCAAAAAATACAGCTTTAAAAAATGACTCTCGTCACATTTATAGGTTAAATTACAAGAATACTATATACCAGTCCCAATATGAACTTCCAATAGTTACTGTAAACTGGAGATTGCAAAGTCTACGTATGTTTGTTATATTATAAGGTACCTTATAAAAAATAGTCTTTAAAAGAAGCATGCATTCATTAATTAGACAGTGAGATGAAGGTGTTATTTGAATGCCTCACAGTGGTAGTCACAGTGGTAAGTATTGGACTCCATTGAGAACGTGTGGCAGTGGATATAATACCACTCCTGCGGGTGTGCTACGATTAGCTAGTATACGTCATGGGTGTCCTGATCTTCATCACTTTGATTCATGGCTCTTTAGGTGGAAACAAATAGAGACAGATGGCAACTTTTACTAGTTAGGTGGATCCATTCTGTAAACTAACTCCAATCTTGCGATGTACCAAAGTCCCACTAGTAGTGGTGTGGTCATGTTTACGATGGTTCCTTGCTCTGGGGCAATTTTTTGCTGGTAGATTAAATACACTCTGTGCACTCTGATTTTATGATGAAAATAGCAAATACCACTAGTAGTGGTGAGATCGTTCTGAGAATAGTTAATGAACGATACTTAGAAAGCAGAGTGAAGGTTTTTTAGTAGTATGGCTGCTTACACATATACGTCTTGATAAAGCCCCTCAGTGGCAAAATGCGTTGACCAGGACCACTCTCAAACTTTGCTTTATTCTACAGTCCCCAATATAAAGACTGGCAGCTACTACAACGAACTTTGAATCTAAATTTCTGTAGCTGTGTGTAAACAGCCATACTACTAAAAAAACATCATTCTGCTTTCTAAGTATCGTTCATTAACTACTCAGAACGATCTCACCACTACTATTGGTATTCGCTATTTTCATCATAAAATCGGAGTGCACAGAGTGTATTTAATCTACCAGCAAAAAATTGCCCCAGAGCAAGGAACCATCGTAAACACGAGCACACCACTAATAGTGGGACTTTGCTACATCGCAAGATCAGAGTTTACAGAACGGATCCACCTAACTAGTAAAAGTTGCCACATTGCGCTGCTACTTGTCTCTATTTGTTTCCACCTAAAGAGCCATGAATAAAAGTGCTGCGGATCAGGACACCCAGGAGGTATACTAGCTAATCGTAGCACACCCGCAGGAGGGGTATTATATCCACTGCCACACGTTCTCAACGGAGTCCAATATTTACCACTGTGACTACACAGCTAAAAGAGGTATTTGTGACATCTCTAACGCAACACTTTGAAAGATATATCACTGTTATTTAAACCTGCAAAATTTGAGGCATTCAAATAACACCTTCATCTCACTGTCTAATTAACGAATGCATGCTTCTTTAAAGGAGTATTTTTTTATAAGGTACCTTATAATATAACCAACATACGTAGACTTTGCAATCTCCAGTTTACAGTAACTATTGGAAGTCATATTGGGACTGGTATATAGTATTCTCGCAATTTAACCTATAAATGTGGCGAGAGTCATTTTTTAAAGCTGTATTTTTTTGCCATCTTTTAAAACTAAAAGGATATCAACCAGATTTTCTTTTAATTATTATTGATAAAGGGAAACGTCCCTTATTTACCATTTTATTCATTGTCTACTTCTTAAGTAAAGTTTATTTGTTTATACCATTTTTGCATTTTATTAATTAACATCACAAATGTGTTTTCTAAATAAAAACATCTTATTTAGTATAACACTATTTTATATAGTTCTGGCCTGTGCTGTTTAGCGCTGTCACTTACCAACAATTTTGCAACTTATTGGCACCTTTCCTGTGTTTGCACCAGACTCAGACAGATAAAACACATATACAGGCACCTTACCTGTGTTTGCACCAGACACAGACAGATAACACACATATAATAACACTTATTGGCACCTTACCTGTGTTTGCACCAGACACAGACAGATAACACACATATAATGGCACTTATTGGCACCTTACCTGTGTTTGCACCAGACACAGACAGATAACACACATATAATGGCACTTATTGGCACCTTACCTGTGTTTGCACCAGACACAGACAGATAACACACATATAATGGCACTTATTGGCACCTTACCTGTGTTTGCACCAGACACAGACAGATAACACACATATAATGGCACTTATTGGCACCTTACCTGTGTTTGCACCAGGCACAGACAGATAACACACATATAATGGCTCTCATTGGCCCCTTACCCGTGTTTACACCAGACACAGACAAAGCAGCGTTAAGGTCCTGTTTCACTACCACTGGTATTATGAGTCTTGCAGGTTTAGGGGAACCACACACTTTTTTGGCCGCAACGCAACGTAACTACCGCAGCTTTCAAAAAGTCCTTTTTCAATGGGACTTCCTTTGCGCCGGTATTACGAGTATGCCTGGGAGGCCAAAAAGTGAGCAGTACAGCCTAAAACTTCAAGATCCACAACGTAAACTGAAAGTCAGTAGTTATGGGTTTTATGCTACAACGCCGTAACATAAAACTCATAACTAAAGTGCTAAAAAGTAAACTAACACCCATAAACTACCTATTAACCCCTAAACTGAGGCCCTCCTGCATCGCAAACAGTAAAATAAAATTATTAACCCCTAATCTGCCGCTCCGGACATCACCACCACTATAATAAACATATTAACCCCTAAAACCACCCTACTCCCGCATCCCAAACACTAGTTAAATATTATTAACCCCTAATCTACCGCTGCCAACATCGCCGACACCTACATAATGTTATTAACCCCTAATATCCCACCCCCAATGTCGCCGCAATCTACCTACACTTATTAACCTCTAATCTGCCGCTCTCAGCGTCGCCACCACTATACTCAATTTATTAACCCCTAAACCTAACCCTAAGTGTAACCCTAACACCCACTAACTTAAATGTAATTAAAATAAATCTAAATAAAACCTACTATTAATAACTAAATAATTCCTATTTAAAACTAAATACTTACCTGTAAAATAAACCCTAAACTAGCTACAATATAACTAATAGTTACATTGTATCTATCTTAGGTTTTAATTTTATTTCACAGGCAAGTTTGTATTTATTTTAACTATGTAGAATAATTATTAAATAGTTATTAACTATTTAATAACTACCTAGCTAAAATAAATACAATTTACCTGTAAAATAAAACCGAACCTGTCTTACACTAACACCTAACCTTATACTACAATTAAATCAATTACATAAATTAAATACAGTTAACTAAATTACAAAAAAAGAAAATAAATTATCAGATTTTTAAACTAATTACACCTAATCGAATAGCCCTATAAATATAAAAAAGCCCCCCAAAAATAAAAAAAAACCCCTAGCCTAAACTAAACTACCAATAGCCCTTAAAATGGCCTTTTGCGGGGCATTGCCCCAAAGAAATCAGTTCTTTTACCTGTAAAAAAAAATACAAACAACCCCCCCAACAGTAAAACCCACCCCCCACACAACCAACCCGCAAATAAAATTGTAACTAAAAAACCTAAGCTCCACATTGCCCTGAAAGGGCATTTGGATGGGCATAGCCCTTAAAAGGGCATTTAGCTCTTTTTCTGCCCAAACCCTAATCTAAAAATAAAACCCACCCAATACACCCTTAAAAAAGCCTAGCACTAACCCCCGAAGATCCACTTACAGTTTTTGAAGACCCGACATCCATCCTCAAAGAAGCCAGCAGAAGTCCTCAACGAAGCGGCAGAAGTCTTCATCCAACCGGGCAGAAGTCTTCATCCAGAAGGCATCTTCTATCTTCATCCCTCCGGTGCGGAGCAGGTCCATCTTCAAGACATCTGGCGCGGAGCATCCTCTTCAATCGACGTCTTCTTGAACAATGAATTCTCCTTTACAGACAGATAACACACAAGTAAGGTGCCAATAAGTGCCATTATATGTTTGTTATCTATCTGTGTCTGGTGCAAACACTGGTAAGGTGCCAATAAGTGTCATTATATGTGTGTTATCTGTCTGTGTCTGATGCAAGTACAGGTAAGATGCCAATAAGTGCCATTATATGTGTGTTATCTATCTGTGTCTGGTGCAAACACTGGTAAGGTGCCAATAAGTGTCATTATATGTGTGTTATCTGTCTGTGTCTGGTGCAAACACAGGTAAGGTGCCAATAAGTGCCATTATATGTGTGTTATCTGTCTGTGTCTGGTACAAACACAGGTAAGGTGCCAATAAGTGCCATTATATGTGTGTTATCTGTCTGTGTCTGGTGCAAACACAGGTAAGGTGCCAATAAGTGCCATTATATGTGTGTTATCTGTCTGTGTCTGGTACAAACACAGGTAAGGTGCCAATAAGTGCCATTATATGTGTGTTATCTGTCTGTGTCTGGTGCAAACACAGGTAAGGTGCCAATAAGTGTCATTATATGTCTGTTATCTGTCTGTGTGTGGTGCAAACACAGGTAAGGTGCCAATAAGTGTCATTATATGTGTGTTATCTGTCTGTGTCTGGTGCAAACACAGGTAAGGTGCCAATAAGTGCCATTATATGTGTGTTATCTGTCTGTGTCTGGTACAAACACAGGTAAGGTGCCAATAAGTGCCATTATATGTGTGTTATCTGTCTGTGTCTGGTGCAAACACAGGTAAGGTGCCAATAAGTGCCATTATATGTGTGTTATCTGTCTGTGTCTGGTACAAACACAGGTAAGGTGCCAATAAGTGCCATTATATGTGTGTTATCTGTCTGTGTCTGGTGCAAACACAGGTAAGGTGCCAATAAGTGTCATTATATGTCTGTTATCTGTCTGTGTGTGGTGCAAACACAGGTAAGGTGCCAATAAGTGTCATTATATGTGTGTTATCTGTCTGTGTCTTGTGCAAACCCAGGTGAGGTGCCAATAAGTGTCATTATATGTGTGTCATCTGTCTGTGTCTGGTGCAAACACAGGTAAGGTGCCAATAAGTGCCATTATATGTGTGTTATCTGTCTGTGTCTGGTACAAATACAGGTAAGGTGCCAATAAGTGCCATTATATGTGTGTTATCTGTCTGTGTCTGGTGCAAACACAGGTAAGGTGCCAATAAGTGCCATTATATGTGTGTTATCTGTCTGTGTCTGGTACAAACACAGGTAAGGTGCCAATAAGTGCCATTATATGTGTGTTATCTGTCTGTGTCTGGTGCAAACACAGGTAAGGTGCCAATAAGTGTCATTATATGTCTGTTATCTGTCTGTGTGTGGTGCAAACACAGGTAAGGTGCCAATAAGTGTCATTATATGTGTGTTATCTGTCTGTGTCTTGTGCAAACCCAGGTGAGGTGCCAATAAGTGTCATTATATGTGTGTCATCTGTCTGTGTCTGGTGCAAACACAGGTAAGGTGCCAATAAGTGTCATTATATGTGTGTTATCTGTCTGTGTCTAGTGCAAATACAGGTAAGGTGCCAATAAGTGCCATTATATGTGAGTTATCTGTCTGTGTCTGGTGCAAACACAGGTAAGGTGCCAATAAGTGCCATTATATGTGTGTTATCTGTCTGTGTCTGGTGCAAACACAGGTAAGGTGCCAAGTGCCATTATATGTGTGTTATCTGTCTGTGTCTGGTGCAAACACAGGTAAGGTGCCAATAAGTGCCATTATATGTGTGTTATCTGTCTGTGTCTGGTGCAAACACAGGTAAGGTGCCAATAAGTGCCATTATATGTGTGTTATCTCTCTGTGTCTGGTGCAAACACAGGCAATTTGCCAATAAGTGCCATTATATGTGTGTTATCTGTCTGTGTCTGGTGCAAACACAGGTAAGGTGCCAATAAGTGCCATTATATGTGTGTTATCTGTCTGTGTCTAGTGCAAGCACAGGTAAGGTGCCAATTAGTGCCATTATATGTGTGTTATCTGTCTGTATCTGGTGCAAACACAGGTAAGGTGCCAATAAGTGCCATTATATGTGTGTTATCTGTCTGTGTCTGGTGCAAACACAGGTAATTTGTCAATAAGTGCCATTATATGTGTGTTATCTGTCTATGTCTGGTGCAAACACAGGTAAGGTGCCAATAAGTGCCATTATATGTGTGTTATCTGTCTGTGTCTAGAGCAAGCACAGGTAAGGTGCCAATAAGTGCCATTATATGTGTGTTATCTGTCTGTGTCTGCTGCAAGCACAGGTAAGGTGCCAATAAGTGCCATTACATGTGTGTTATTTGTCTGTGTCTGGTGCAAACACAGGTAAGGTGCCAATAAGTGTCATTATATGTGTGTTATCTCTCTGTGTCTGGTGCAAACACAGGTAAGGTGCCAATAAGTGCCATTATATGTGTGTTATCTGTGTCTGGTGCAAACACAGGTAAGGTGCCAATTAGTGCCATTATATGTGTGATATCTGTCTGTGTCTGGTGCAAATACAGGTTGGGTGCCATCATGTGTGTGCGCTATCTGTCTGCAACTGCCGCTGCTCCTTTATCTGATTGAGCCGGAAGATTAGACAATGGCCTTGGAAATGGTTTTAGACTCAGTGAAACAGAAACTGTGTGTCCCACTCGCACAATTAGAGTTTATTGGGGAATTTGCAAATTGGCACCTTACCTGTGTTTGCACCAGACACAGACAGATAACACACATATAATGGCACTTGGCACCTTACCTGTGTTTGCACCAGACACAGACAGATAACACACATATTATGGCACTTATTGGCACCTTACCTGCATTTGCACCAAACAGGCAGATAACACATATATAATGGCACTAATTGGCACCTTACCTGTGTTTGCACCAGACACAGACAGATAACATACATATAATGGCACTTATTTGCACCTTACCTGTGTTTGCACCAGACACAGACAGATAACACACATATAATGGCACTTATTTGCACCTTACCTGTGTTTAAGGTTTCAATAAGATCCATTTTATGGATTTTATATGGTGCAAACACAAGTAAGGTGCCAATAAGTGCCATTATATGTTTGTTATCTGTCTGTGTCTGATGCAAGTACAGGTAAGATGCCAATAAGTGCCATTATATGTGTGTTATCTATCTGTGTCTGGTGCAAACACTGGTAAGGTGCCAATAAGTGTCATTATATGTCTGTTATCTGTCTGTGTGTGGTGCAAACACAGGTAAGGTGCCAATAAGTGTCATTATATGTGTGTTATCTGTCTGTGTCTGGTGCAAACACAGGTAAGGTGCCAATAAGTGCCATTATATGTGTGTTATTTGTCTTTGTCTGGTGCAAACACAGGTAAGGTGCCAATAAGTGCCATTATATGTGTGTTATCTGTCTGTGTCTGGTGCAAACATAGGTAAGGTGCCAATAAGTGCCATTATATGTGTGTTATCTGTCTGTGTCTGGTGCAAACACAGGTAAGGTGCCAATAAGTGCCATTATATGTGTGTTATCTGTCTGTGTCTGGTGCAAACACAGGTAAGGTGCCAATAAGTGCCATTATATGTGTGTTATCTGTCTGTGTCTGGTGCAAACACAGGCAATTTGCCAATAAGTGCCATTATATGTGTGTTATCTGTCTGTGTCTGGTGCAAACACAGGTAAGGTGCCAATAAGTGCCATATGTGTGTTTTCTGTCTGTGTCTAGTGCAAGCACAGGTAAGGTGCCAATAAGTGCCATTATATGTGTGTTATCTGTCTGTGTCTGGTGCAAACACAGGTAAGGTGCCAATAAGTGCCATTATATGTGTGTTATCTGTCTGTGTCTAGTGCAAGCACAGGTAAGGTGCCAATAAGTGCCATTATATGTGTGTTATCTGTCTGTGTCTGGTGCAAACACAGGTAAGGTGCAAATAAGTGCCATTATATGTGTGTTATCTGTCTGTGTCTGCTGCAAACACAGGTAAGGTGCCAATAAGTGTAATTATATGTGTGTTATCTGTCTGTGTCTGCTGCAAACACAGGTAAGGTGCCAATAAGTAACATTATATGTGTGTTATCTGTCTGTGTCTGGTGCAAACACAGGTAAGGTGCCAATAAATGCCATTATATGTGTGTTATCTGTCTGTGTCTGGTACAAACACAGGTAAGGTGCCAATAAGTGCCATTATATGTGTGTTATCTGTCTGTGTCTGGTGCAAACACAGGTAAGGTGCCAATAAGTGCCATTATATGTGTGTTATCTGTCTGTGTCTGATGCAAACACAGGTAAGGTGCCAATAAGTGTAATTATATGTGTGTTATCTGTCTGTGTCTGCTGCAAACACAGGTAAGGTGCCAATAAGTGCCATTATATGTGTGTTATCTGTCTGTGTCTGCTGCAAGCACAGGTAAGGTGCCAATAAGTGCCATTATATGTGTGTTATCTGTCTGTGTCTGGTGCAAACACAGGTAAGGTGCCAATAAGTGTCATTATATGTGTGTTATCTGTCTGTGTCTGGTGCAAACACAGGTAAGGTGCCAATAAGTGCCATTATATGTGTGTTATCTGTGTCTGGTGCAAACACAGGTAAGGTGCCAATTAGTGCCATTATATGTGTGATATCTGTCTGTGTCTGGTGCAAATACAGGTTGGGTGCCATCATGTGTGTGCGCTCTATCTGTCTGCAACTGCTGCTGCTCCTTTATCTGATTGAGCCGGAAGATTAGACAATGGCCTTGGAAATGGTTTTTGACTCAGTGAAACAGAACCTGTGTGTCCCACTCGCACAATTTGAGTTTATTGGGGAATTTGCAAATTGGCACCTTACGTGCATTTGCACCAAACAGGCAGATAACACATATATAATGGCACTAATTGGCACCTTACCTGTGTTTGCACCAGACACAGACAAATAACACACATATAATGGCACTAATTGGCACCTTACCTGTGTTTGCACCAGACACAGACAGAAAACACACATATAATGGCACTTATTGGCACCTTACCTGTGTTTGCACCAGACACAGACAGATAACACACATATAATGGCACTTATTGGCAAATTGCCTGTGTTTGCACCAGACACAGACAGATAACACACATATAATGGCACTTATTGGCACCTTACCTGTGTTTGCACCAGACACAGACAGATAACACACATATAATGGCACTTATTTGCACCTTACCTGTGTTTAAGGTTTCAATAAGATCCATTTTATGGATTTTATATGGTGCAAACACAAGTAAGGTGCCAATAAGTGCCATTATATGTTTGTTATCTGTCTGTGTCGGATGCAAGTACAGGTAAGATGCCAATAAGTGCCATTATATGTGTGTTATCTATCTGTGTCTGGTGCAAACACTGGTAAGGTGCCAATAAGTGTCATTATATGTCTGTTATCTGTCTGTGTGTGGTGCAAACACAGGTAAGGTGCCAATAAGTGTCATTATATGTGTGTTATCTGTCTGTGTCTGGTGCAAACACAGGTAAGGTGCCAATAAGTGCCATTATATGTGTGTTATTTGTCTGTGTCTGCTGCAAACACATGTAAGGTGCCAATAAGTGCCATTATATGTGTGTTATCTGTCTGTGTCTGGTGCAAACACAGGTAAGGTGCCAATAAGTGTCATTATATGTGTGTTATCTGTCTGTGTCTAGTGCAAACACAGGTGAGGTGCCAATAAGTGTCATATGTGTATCATCTGTCTGTGTCTGGTGCAAACACAGGTAAGGTGCCAATAAGTGTCATTATATGTGTGTTATCTGTCTGTGTCTGGTGCAAACACAGGTAAGGTGCCAATAAGTGCCATTATATGTGTGTTATCTGTCTGTGTCTGGTGCAAACACAGGTAAGGTGCCAATAAGTGCCATTATATGTGTGTTATCTGTCTGTGTCTGGTTCAAACACAGGTAAGGTGCCAATAAGTGCCATTATATGTGTGTTATCTGTCTGTGTCTGGTGCAAACACAGGCAATTTGCCAATAAGTGCAATAATATGTGTGCTATCTGTCTGTGTCTGGTGCAAACACAGGTAAGGTGCCAATAAGTGCCATTATATGTGTGTTTTCTGTCTGTGTCTAGTGCAAGCACAGGTAAGGTGCCAATTAGTGCCATTATATGTGTGTTATCTGTCTGTGTCTGGTGCAAACACAGGTAAGGTGCCAATAAGTGCCATTATATGGCCTAGATTTAGAGTTCGGCGGTAGCCGTCAAAACCAGCGTTAGAGGCTCCTAACGCTGGTTTTGGCCGCCCGCTGGTATTTGGAGTCAGTGATTAAAGGGTCTAACGCTCACTTTACAGCCGCGACTTTTCCATACCGCAGATCCCCCTACGCCATTTGCGTAGCCTATCTTTTCAATGGGATCTTCCTAACGCCGGTATTTAGAGTCGTTTCTGCAGTGAGCGTTAGAGCTCTAACGACAAGATTCCAGCCGCCTGAAAATAGCAGGAGTTAAGAGCTTTCTGGCTAACGCCGGTTTATAAAGCTCTTAACTACTGTACCCTAAAGTACACTAACACCCATAAACTACCTATGTACCCCTAAACCGAGGTCCCCCCACATCGCCGACACTCGATTAAAAATTTTAACCCCTAATCTGCCGACCGCCACCTACGTTATACTTATGTACCCCTAATCTGCTGCCCCTAACACCGCCGACCCCTGTATTATATCTATTAACCCCTAACTTGCCCCCCACAACGTCGCCGCAAGCTACTTAAAATAATTAACCCCTAATCTTCCGACCGCAAATCGCCGCCACCTACGTTATCCCTATGTACCCCTAATCTGCTACCCCTAACATCGCCGACCCCTATGTTATATTTATTAACCCCTAATCTGCCCCCCTCAACGTCGCCGACACCTACCTACACTTATTAACCCCTAATCTGCCGAGCGGACCTGAGCGCTACTATAATAAAGTTATTAACCCCTAATCCGCCTCACTAACCCTATCATAAATAGTATTAACCCCTAATCTGCCCTCCCTAACATCGCCGACACCTACCTTCAATTATTAACCCCTAATCTGCCGACCGGAGCTCACCGCTATTCTAATAAATGTATTAACCCCTAAAGCTAAGTCTAACCCTAACACTAACACCCCCCTAAGTTAAATATAATTTTTATCTAACGAAATAAATTAACTCTTATTAAATAAATAATTCCTATTTAAAGCTAAATACTTACCTGTAAAATACATCCTAATATAGCTACAATATAAATTATAATTATATTATAGCTATTTTAGGATTAATATTTATTTTACAGGCAACTTTGTAATTATTTTAACCAGGTACAATAGCTATTAAATAGTTAAGAACTATTTAATAGTTACCTAGTTAAAATAATAACAAATTTACCTGTAAAATAAATCCTAACCTAAGATATAATTAAACCTAACACTACCCTATCAATAAAATAATTAAATAAACTACCTACAATTACCTACAATTAACCTAACACTACACTATCAATAAATTAATTAAACACAATTGCTACAAATAAATAAAATTAAATAAACTATCTAAAGTACAAAAAATAAAAAAGAACTAAGTTACAGAAAATAATAAAATATTTACAAAGATAAGAAAAATATTACAACAATTTTAAACTAATTACACCTACTCTAAGCCCCCTAATAAAATAACAAAGCCCCCCAAAATAAAAAATTCCCTACCCTATTCTAAAATACAAATATTACAAGCTCTTTTACCTTACCAGCCCTGAACAGGGCCCTTTGCGGGGCATGCCCCAAGAATTTCAGCTCTTTTGCCTGTAAAAAAAAACATACAATACCCCCCCCCAACATTACAACCCACCACCCACATACCCCTAATCTAACCCAAACCCCCCTTAAATAAACCTAACACTACCCCCCTGATGATCTTCCTACCTTGTCTTCACCATGCCAGGTTCACCGATCCGTCCTGGCTCCAAGATCTTCATCCAACCCAAGCGGGGGCTAGACATCCACTGAAGAAGTCCAGAAGAGGGTCCAAAGTCTTCCTCCTATCCGGCAAGAAGAGGACATCCGGACCGGCAAACATCTTCTCCAAGCGGCATCTTCTATCTTCTTCCATCCGATGACGACCGGCTCCATCTTGAAGACCTCCAGCGCGGATCCATCCTCTTCTTCCGACGACTAGACGACGAATGACGGTTCCTTTAAGGGACGTCATCCAAGATGGCGTCCCTCGAATTCCGATTGGCTGATAGGATTCTATCAGCCAATCGGAATTAAGGTAGGAATTTTCTGATTGGCTGATGGAATCAGCCAATCAGAATATAGTTCAATCCGATTGGCTGATCCAATCAGCCAATCAGATTGAGCTCGCATTCTATTGGCTGTTCCGATCAGCCAATAGAATGCGAGCTCAATCTGATTGGCTGATTGGATCAGCCAATCGGATTGAACTATATTCTGATTGGCTGATTCCATCAGCCAATCAGAAAATTCCTACCTTAATTCCGATTGGCTGATAGAATCCTATCAGCCAATCGGAATTCGAGGGACGCCATCTTGGATGACGTCCCTTAAAGGAACCGTCATTCGTCGTCTAGTCGTCGGAAGAAGAGGATGGATCCGCGCTGGAGGTCTTCAAGATGGAGCCGGTCGTCATCGGATGGAAGAAGATAGAAGATGCCGCTTGGAGAAGATGTTTGCCGGTCCGGATGTCCTCTTCTTGCCGGATAGGAGGAAGACTTTGGACCCTCTTCTGGACTTCTTCAGTGGATGTCTAGCCCCCGCTTGGGTTGGATGAAGATCTTGGAGCCAGGACGGATCGGTGAACCTGGCATGGTGAAGACAAGGTAGGAAGATCATCAGGGGGGTAGTGTTAGGTTTATTTAAGGGGGGTTTGGGTTAGATTAGGGGTATGTGGGTGGTGGGTTGTAATGTTGGGGGGGGGGGTATTGTATGTTTTTTTTTACAGGCAAAAGAGCTGAAATTCTTGGGGCATGCCCCGCAAAGGGCCCTGTTCAGGGCTGGTAAGGTAAAAGAGCTTGTAATATTTGTATTTTAGAATAGGGTAGGGAATTTTTTATTTTGGGGGGCTTTGTTATTTTATTAGGGGGCTTAGAGTAGGTGTAATTAGTTTAAAATTGTTGTAATATTTTTCTTATCTTTGTAAATATTTTATTATTTTCTGTAACTTAGTTCTTTTTTATTTTTTGTACTTTAGATAGTTTATTTAATTTTATTTATTTGTAGCAATTGTGTTTAATTAATTTATTGATAGTGTAGTGTTAGGTTAATTGTAGGTAATTGTAGGTAGTTTATTTAATTATTTTATTGATAGGGTAGTGTTAGGTTTAATTATATCTTAGGTTAGGATTTATTTTACAGGTAAATTTGTTATTATTTTAACTAGGTAACTATTAAATAGTTCTTAACTATTTAATAGCTATTGTACCTGGTTAAAATAATTACAAAGTTGCCTGTAAAATAAATATTAATCCTAAAATAGCTATAATATAATTATAATTTATATTGTAGCTATATTAGGATTTATTTTACAGGTAAGTATTTAGCTTTAAATAGGAATCATTTATTTAATAAGAGTTAATTTATTTCGTTAGATAAAAATTATATTTAACTTAGGGGGGTGTTAGTGTTAGGGTTAGACTTAGCTTTAGGGGTTAATACATTTATTAGAATAGCGGTGAGCTCCGGTCGGCAGATTAGGGGTTAATAATTGAAGGTAGGTGTCGGCGATGTTAGGGAGGGCAGATTAGGGGTTAATACTATTTATGATAGGGTTAGTGAGGCGGATTAGGGGTTAATAACTTTATTATAGTAGCGCTCAGGTCCGCTCGGCAGATTAGGGGTTAATAAGTGTAGGCAGGTGTCGGCGACGTTGTGGGGGGCAGATTAGGGGTTAATAAATATAACATAGGGGTCGGCGATGTTAGGGCAGCAGATTAGGGGTACATAGGGATAACGTAGGTGGCGGCGGTTTACGGAGCGGCAGATTAGGGGTTAAAAGTGTAATGCAGGGGTCAGCGATAGCGGGGGGCGGCAGATTAGGGGTTAATAAGTGTAAGGTTAGGGGTGTTTAGACTCGAGGTACATGTTAGAGTGTTAGGTGCAGACGTAGGAAGTGTTTCCCCATAGGAAACAATGGGGCTGCGTTAAGAGCTGAACGCTGCTTTTTTGCAGGTGTTAGGTTTTTTTTCAGCTCAAACAGCCCCATTGTTTCCTATGGGAGAATCGTGCACGAGCACGTTTTTGATGCCGGCCGCGTCCGTAAGCAACTCTGGTATCGAGAGTTGCATTTGCGGTAAATATGCTCTACGCTCCTTTTTTGGAGCCTAACGCAGCATTTGTTTGAACTCTCGATACCAGAGTTAAATTTATGGTGCGGCCAGAAAAAAACCCGCGGAGCGTTAACAGCCCTTTTACCGCCGAACTCCAAATCTAGGCCTATGTGTGTTATCTGTCTGCGTCTGGTGCAAACACAGGTAAGGTGCCAATAAGTGCCATTATATGTGTGTTATCTGTCTGTGTCTAGTGCAAGCACAGGTAAGGTGCCAATAAGTGCTATTATATGTGTATTATCTGTCTGTGTCTGGTGCAAACACAGGTAAGGTGCCAATATGTGCCATTATATGTGTGTTATCTGTCTGTGTCTGCTGCAAACACAGGTAAGGTGCCAATAAGTGTAATTATATGTGTGTTATCTGTCTGTGTCTGCTGCAAGCACAGGTAAGGTGCCAATAAGTGCCATTATATGTGTGTTATCTGTCTGTGTCTGGTGCAAACACAGGTAAGGTGCCAATAAGTGCCATTATATGTGTGTTATCTGTCTGTGTCTAGTGCAAGCACAGGTAAGGTGCCAATAAGTGCTATTATATGTGTGTTATCTGTCTGTGTCTGGTGCAAACACAGGTAAGGTGCCAATAAGTGTAATTATATGTGTGTTATCTGTCTGTGTCTGGTGCAAACACAGGTAAGGTGCCAATAAGTGTCATTATATGTGTGTTATCTGTCTGTGTCTGGTGCAAACACAGGTAAGGTGCCAATAAATGCCATTATATGTGTGTTATCTGTCTGTGTCTGGTGCAAACACAGGTAAGGTGCCAATAAGTGCCATTATATGTGTGTTATCTGTCTGTGTCTAGTGCAAACACAGGTTGGGTGCCATCATGTGTGTGCGCTCTATCTGTTTGCAACTGCCGCTGCTCCTTTATCTGATTGAGCCGGAAGATTAGACAATGGCCTTGGAAATGGTTTTTGACTCAGTGAAACAGAACCTGTGTGTCCCACTCGCACAATTTGAGTTTATTGGGGAATTTGCAAAAGAGCTGAATGCCCTTTTAAGAGCAATGCCCATACAAATGCCCCTTTAGGGGCAATGGGTAGTTTAGTTTTATCAGTGTTAGTTTTTTTATTTTTGGGGGTTTGGTGGGTGGGGGGTTTTACTGTTCGGAGGACTTTGTTTATTTTTAATGTAAAAGAGCTGATTTCTTTAGGGCAATTCCATACAAAAAGCCATTTTAAGGGCTATTGGTAGTTTATTCTTAGATTAGGGGGTGTTTTTATTTTGGAGGGGCTTTTTAATTTTCATAGGGCTTAGGTTTATTTTTTTTTATTTTGGATAGATTAATGTAATGTAATTTTTTATTTTTTATTTTAATTGTAATGTAGTATTTTTGTTATTTAATTAAGGGCTTAATTTAGGGGGTGTTAGGTTAGGGGGCTTAGTCATTAAATTAGTTTGTGCATTGTGGGTGTTGGCGGTTTAGGAATTAAAAGGTAAATTAGGTTTAATGCATTGTAGGGGTTGGCGGATTAGGGGTTAATAGATGTATTAGGTAGTCTGCAATGTGGTTGGCGGATTTAGGGGTAATAATCTTATTGGATTTTTTTTTTTCTTAATTCTTCATGCAGGCATTTAGTTTATTTTTTCTTAATAATTTGTATGGGCGGCTCATTTTTTTTTTAAATACTTATTGCGGGCAGTTAGTTTTTTTTTTTTTATTACTTATTGTGGATGGTTAGGGTTTTTTTTAATACTTATTGCGGGCGGTTATTTTTTTTTGTAGTACTCTGTTTGCCTTCCTGCATTCCGGTGGATTCTTTCACCACCCTGCCATTTTCGGAATCCACCTGGATGCAGCTATTCACCCCTAAACCGCAAAACCCCTACATCGCAATAAACCTATTTAACTTATTTACCCTTTAAACCGCCAAAACTCACAACGCAAATAACTATTTAAATAACTAAGTACAGTACACTAACCTAACACCCCCTAACCTAACAACCCCTAACCTAACACCCCCTAACCTAACACCCCCTAACCTAACACCCCCTAACCTAACACCCCATTAAATAAACCTATATTACCTAAACTAATATATTCTAAAGTTACAAAAAATAATAAAAAAATAAGTTTACAAACAATAAAAAAGGCTAAAATTACAGAAAATAAAAATATCAAATGACCAAATTTAACAAAATTAAACCTAATCCCTATGAAAATAAAAAAGACCCCCCCAAAATAAATACACCCCGTCCTCTAAGAATAAACTACCAGTAGCCCTTAAAAAGGCTTTTTGCAGGACATTGCCCCAAGATAATCAGCTCTTTTTCAAGAAAATACACAAAGCCCCCCTAACAATAAACCCCCCACCCACCAAACTCCCCCAAATAAAATAACCTAACACTAAAAAACCTAAACTACCCATTGCCCTGAAAAGGGCATTTGTTTGGGTATTTCACTTAAAAGGGCATTTAGCTATTTTTCTGCCCATCCCTAATCTAAATAAAACAAATCCCCCCAAGAAACCCTTAAAAAATCCTAAGTCTAACCCCCAGGTTGGTACTCACGGTTCCTAATGTCCGGTGGAGAAGGTCCTGTTCCAGGTGGTGAAGTCTTCTTCCAGGAACATTCTGCACGGAGCGGAGCTGAAGACCGTGGAGCTGAAGAACAGCAACTGGAGCGTGGAAAATCCTCTTTGTACGATCTCCGCTTTACACTGAATAGTGAATTCAAGGTACACGATTAAAGATGGCATCCCTTGAATTCCTATTGGCTGATTTGATTCTTCCAATTCAAATCAGCCAATCTATATTTTATTATATAGAAAATATTTTTGATATATTTAAGATAGTCCATTAAAATTATAGTATTGCTACACCTGTAGCTTAAATATTTATATAAACGAAGAGTTACAAAATAGGTTGTTTCTACATCTGTAGTTTAAAAAATAATTAGACTGCCCTCTGGAAAGGCTTATCGACTAGTATATATATATAAATATAGATAGATAATAGATAGATATAGATAGATAGATAAATAGATAGATAGATAGATAGATAATAGATAGATAGATAGATAGATAGATAGATAGATACAGACAGATAGACAGATAAAGACAAAAAGGCAGACAGATAGATGATAGATAGATTATAGATGATAGATAGATAAATGATATATAGAGATAGAGACAGACAGTCAGAGAAAAAAAGGCAGACAGATAGATGATAGATAGATGATAGGTGATATATAGATAGATGATAGATAGATAGATAGATATGATAGATAGATAGATAGGATAGATACAGACAGACAGAGACAAAAAGGCTGACAGATAGATGATAGATATAGATAGATAGACAGACAGACAGACAGACAGACAGAAAAATATATAGATGATAGATAGATATATAGATAGATAGATGATAGGGATAGTTAGATAGATAGATAGATAGATAGATAGATAGATAGAGACAGGCAGACTGAAAAATATATAGATGATAGAATAGATAGATAGATAGATAGATAGATAGATAGAGACAAAAAGGCAGACTGATAGAAAGATAGATAGATATATAGATAGATGATATAGATAGATAGATAGATGATAGATAGACAAATGGATGATAGACAGACAGACATACAAATAGATAGATGATACATAGAGATACAGTAGATAGATAGATAGATAGATAGATAGATAGAGACATGCAGACAGACAGATATAGATAGGCGATCGATAGATGATAAGAGATAGATAATAGATAGATGATAGATGGAAAGATAGATAGATAGATAGATAGATGTTGATAGAAAGATAGATGATAGATGATTGATAGATAGATAGATAGATAGAGACAGGCAGACTGAAAAATATATAGATGATAGAATAGATAGATAGAGACAAAAAGGCAGACTGATAGAAAGATAGATAGATATATAGATAGATAGATATATAGATAGATGATATAGATTGATAGATAGATGATAGATAGATAGACAAATGGATGATAGACAGACAGACATACAAATAGATGATACATAGAGATACAGTAGATAGATAGAGACATGCAGACAGACAGATATAGATAGGCGATCGATAGATGATAAGAGATAGATAATAGATAGATGATAGATGGAAAGATAGATAGATAGATAGATAGATAGATAGATAGATAGATAGGTAGATACAGGCAGACAGACAGATAGGTGATAGATAGATAGATAGATAGATAGATAGATAGATAGATAGATAGATAGATAGATGATAGATAGATAGATAGATAGATAGATAGATAGATAGATAGATATATTAGAATTAAATTGGGAAGGGCAGAGATTTGACATCTGCACTCCTGAACAAGTATCCTAAGTAATTAGTAGGTAGAGCTAAACGTAGCCACCAATCAGCAAGTGCTACCCAGGGTCCTGAACCAAAAATGGGCCGGCTCCTAAGCTTACATTTCTGCTTTTTCAAATAAAGATACCAAAAGAACAAAGAAAAATTGATAATAGGAGTAAAGCTGAAAGTTGCTTAAAATTGCATGCTCTATCTGAATCATGAAAGAAAACGTTTGGGTTCAGTGTCCCTTTAAACAATTACTAGGTATTATGTAGCAGAGTTAGCATTCTAAAGTCAGGTGTCCGCACCAAAGTAAAGTAAAACACAATGGTACAAAATAAAGAATGACAACAAACTACAAAGAGTTTTTTTATTTGGAAATCTAATAAAGGACAAATGACAGATTTTTGCTGTAAGTTTTTAAAGCCAGATTCCTCGCTACTCCTTACACTGTGCAATGTGTGGTACAGAGGGAGCTGTGAATCGCTAATCCATCTCCAGTAACCCTTTTAGAGCCAAGACTGTTGGCAGGGATATACAGAATGCGTTTCCGGCACTGACAGTGATAATTCAGTATCCGTCTGTCCTCTATTATCTTTGTGCAGCAGTTTGTTTGAGCTGTGCAATATTCCAAGGTTTTGTTCTTGGATTCAGTACAAACACGCCATGAAAAACAACTTCCAATAACTCTTCCAAAAAGCGTAGAAGCTGCGTAATTAAAGCAGTTTGTTTTTGGATAGCCGAGCTGTGGGCTACATATTAGGAAGCAAAAAAACTATTGTGTTCTGTGCAGGGATGACCCGTGTTACGTCTGTCAAATTGCTTTTTGGAACTTCAGTGCATCTCAGGGCCTATGTAACTTGGCGCCAGCTTCGTGTAATACCTCCCTAATTGCTCTCAAGATGGGAAATCTAATTCTTAGACAATATGAAAAATATCTGCAGTTTCAGTCTTTCTAATAGCGTGAAAAATAAAACATTTATCAGCGGAACCTTCAAATGTCATCGTGCAAAGAATTTATAAGGGCAAATGGCGGAGTCGCCTTGGAATCTGTTTTCATGTATTCTTTATAAGGGCAAATCTACTTCATGTTATTGTCAAATGTGTTTCTGTGATATTTTTATAACTGCAGGCGGTTGATTTACGCATTGGTTTTTATAGTGTTTTATAAGATCATGTCTTCATATCAAGGTTGAACTTGCTTGCAATACTTTCTGTTTATTAAGTGAAGGACAAAACATAATTATCTCCCCCTTTTTCTTTTTTTTTCTTCTTTTTTCAGATGGTTTAGAAAAGTAAAAGGAATTAAAAGTAAAACATTTAATTTTGCATGAAAAAGGTTCATTAAAAGATTAAAATGAAAGTAACAGGAAATGAAACTAATACTTTGCTATCTAGTGTTTGCCGGTTGATCAGCTCACACTGAAAAAAGATGGTTTATTCAGCACAAGAATATTAATTTTAAAAAAGCACATTTTGGCCTCTATGTATGAAGTCGTCTACTTTCCTGCATTCCCCGCCCCAATACGTTCGCCTAAGCTCGCCTAGCATCGCTGCTGCGGACCTGAATACGTTCGCCAAAGTTATCAAAAAAGCTGTCAAGAAGCAGCTTTCTTGCTAGCCTGTCACTAAGCACCCACACTAAACTATACTGTTTTACCCCCTAAACCGCCGCTCCCGGAGCCCCCCCCTCACCTAAATAAAGTTATTACCCCCTAAACCGCAGCTCCTGGACCCCGCCACAACTCTAATAAATGTATTAACCCCTAAACCGCCACTCCCGGACCCCGCCGCCACCTACATTATACCTATTAACGCCTAATCTGCCGCCCCTATATTAAAGTTATTAACCCCTAAACCGCCGCTCCCGGACCCCGCCACAACTAAATAAATTGTTTAACCCCTAAATCGCCGCACCCGGAGCCCACCGTCACCTACATTACAATTATTAACCCCTATCCTGCCCCCCACTACACCGCCACCACCTACATTAAACTCATTAACCCCTAAACCGCCGCTCCCGGACCCCGCCGCAACTAAATTAAATGTTTAACCCCTAAACCTCCTCTCCCAGACCCCACCGCCACCTATATTAAACTTATTAACCCCTATCCTGCCCCCCTATACCGCCGCCACTTATATTAAACTTATTAACCCCTAAACCTAAGTCTAACACTAACACCCCCCTAACTTTAGTATTATTTTAATAAGTCTAAATAAAACTTATTATTAACTAAATTATTCCTATTTAAAAATAAATACTTACCTGTAGAATAAACCCTAAGATAGCTACAATATAATTAATTATTATATTGTAGCTATTTTAGGATTTATTTTAATTTTACAGGCAACTTTGCATTTATTTTAACTAGGTAGAATAGTTAAATAGTTAATAACTATTTAATAGCTACCTAGCTAAAATACTTAGCAAATTACCTGTAAGATAAATCCTAACCTAAGTTACAATTAAACCTAACACTTCATTAAAATAATTAAATAAATTAACTACAATAAACTACAATTAAATTCAATTAAATAAACTAAACTATAGTACAAAAAAAACCCAAAACACTAAATTACAGAAAATAAAAAAGAATTTCAAGAAGTTTAAACTAATTACACCTAATCTAAGCCCCCTAATAAAATAAAAAAGCCCCCCAAAATAAAAAAAATGCCCTACCCTATTCTAAATTACAAAGTAATCAGCTCTTTTACCAGCCCTTAAAGGGCTTTTTGCGGGGCATTGCCCCAAAGTAATCAGCTCTTTTACCTGTAAAAAAAATACAACCCCCCCAACATTAAAACCCACCACCCACATACCCCTACTCTAACCCACCCAAACCCCCCTTAAAAAAACCTAACACTAACCCCCTAAAGATCTCCCTACCTTGAGTCGTCTTCACTCAGCCGAGCCGAATTCTTTATCCAAGCGGGGCAGAAGTGGTCCTCCATCCGGTAGAAGTCTTCATCCAAGCGGTGTCTTCTATCTTCATCCAACCGCGGCTCCATTTTGCAGTTAATTAATTTAATTTATTTAATGATAGTGTAGTGTTAGGTTTAATTGTAACTTAGGTTAGGATTTATTTTACAGGTAATTTTGTAATTATTTTAACTAGGTAAATATTAAATAGTTAATAACTATTTAATAGCTATTCTACATAGTTAAAATAAATACAAAGTTGCCTGTAAAATAAATATAAACCCTAAAATAGCTACAACATAATTATTAATTATATTTTAGCTATCTTAGGGTTTATTTTACATGTAAGTATTTATTTTTAAAAAGGAATACTTTAGTTAATAATAGTAATTTTTATTTAGATTTATTTAAATAATATTTAAGTTACGGGGGTGTTAGGGTTAGACTTAGGTTTAAGGGTTAATAAGTTTAATATAGTGGTGGCGGTATGGGGGGCAGGATAGGGGTTAATACATTTAATATAGGTGGCGGCGGTATAGGGGGCGGCAGATTAGGGGTTAATAGGTATTATGTAGGTGGCGGCGGGGTCCGGGAGCCGCGGTTTAGGGGTTAATATATTTATTATAGTTGTGGTGGGGTCCGGGAGCGGTGGTTTAGGGGTTAGTAAATTTATTTAGTTGCGGCGGGGTCCGGGAGCGGTGGCTTATGGGTTAATAAGTATAATGTAGGCGGCAGCAGTGTAGGGGGGGGGGGCAGATTAGGGATGTTTAGACTCGGGGTACATGTTAGGGTGTTAGGTGCAGACACTTCCCATAGGAATCAATGGGATATCGGGCAGCAGCGAACATGAGTTCTCACTGCTGTCAGACTCCCATTGATCCCTATGGGATCCGCCGCCTGCAGGGCGGCGGATTGAAAACCAGGTACGCTGGCCTGGAATAGTGGAGAGCGTACCTGGTAGTAGTTTGATAACTACCAAAAGTAGTCAGATTGTGCCGAACTTGCATTCGGAACATCTGTAGTAAGGTAACCATCGATCTGTGTCGGACTGAGTCCGGCGGATCGTAGGTTACATCACTAAATTCTACTTTTGCCGGGCTGTAGGGCTTGAGAACTAAGGCGAATCAGCCTCGCCACAAATACGCTGCGGAATTCCAGCGTATTTGCGGTTGACGACTTGATAACTAGAGGCCTTTGAATGAAACAAAGAAAATATTTGAATAGTGTGTCCCTTTAAAGACGTAGCATGAGATTTTAAGGGACAGTCTAGTCAAAAATAAATTTTCATGATTCAGATAGGGAATGCAATTTAAACATCAAATTTGCTTTGTTCTCTTAGTATTGTTGAAAGCTAAACCTAGGTTGGCTCATATGCTAATGTCTAAGCTCTTAAAGGTCGCCTCTCACCTCAGCTCATTTTAACAGTTTTTCACAGCTAGGCAGCGCTAGTTCATGTGTGTCATAAAGATAACATTGTGCTCTCTCCTGTGTTAGTTATTTATGTGTCAGCAATGTCTGAATAAAATGCAAATCTGTCAAAATCACTTAAATAAGGGGGCAGTCTGCAGAGGCTTAGATACAAGGTAATCACAGATGTAATAAGTGTATAAATATAACTGAGATAAGGGGGCAGTCTGCAGAGACTTAGATACAAGGTAATCACAGATGTAATAAGTGTATAAATATAACTGAGATAAGGGGGCAGTCTGCAGAGGCTTAGATACAAGGTAATCACAGATGTAATAAGTGTATAAATATAACTGTGTTGTCTGTGCAAAACTGGGGAATGGGTAAGAAAGGGATTGAGAAAAAGTGAGAATAATGTAATGCTACTGTAAATCTCCTACGTTAGCTACAGAGGTCTCTGGAGATGTGTAATTCATTTTACACATAATTTATAATTATCATTAGTGGCATTAGTAATGAAATAATCATTCAAAAGTAACTTAATAAGGATTCCTAAAAAGTATAGTGACTATAGACAGGGGTTGATTCTGTCTTTACCGTCACAAACACACGTTTTGCATAAAGTGTATTAAAAACATTTTACGGCAGCACTTTTTATACGATGTTATGATACCATTATTTATTACACAGATAAAAAAATGAGGGCAAAAAGTAGCTGTAAATGCAAAATCATGTCTGATATCTGAGATAGGCAGAAATGTATAATGTGCCAATCAAGAACATGTGTATACCACCTTAATTCACTGACTTCATATCCCATCTTAATCCTAGATAACTAGGATTTCACCAACAAACCTTCTATCAATAACACGCAAGCAGATCATTCAACAACATGTGTATACCCCCTTAACTCAGAAAGTGTCAATACCACCTTAATTTCAGATAATCAGGATTTCACCAATGAACTTTCCACCAATGAACACACAAGAGGATCATTTAAAAGGAGGCTTCTGACATACAACAGGTATCTTGATAAAGCCCTGGGAAGGGTGAAACGCGTCATATCTGTGGTATACAGCGTTGTGTGTTAGCACAACTTTTTGATTTTATTATTCTTCTTTTAACACATTTTTTAACCCATGTTAAGCTACTACAGACTCAGTCATTTGCTAAACTGCCATATCTCAGTCAAGCTAAGGCTTTTTTCCTGCATGCATAGCACTAAGTGCAGGAGTGAATGGATATTGGCAAATGCTGACAGTTTGGATACATCGTTACACTGTGAAAGCCTGAAATGGGTATTAATCCAGTGTAAATATACGTAATAATGGTGGTATACACAAAACCAAAATAAATATTATGCTAAAATAGCGGCTCTACGTATCCGGAACTATAAAAACTTTGCTTAAATCAGTATTCCATTATATGATATATATCATTTCTTTGGCATTTTGTTTCCCTGTTATGGGATACTAATATTACATGCATAGCTGTGTTTGTGTGCGACTGATAATTTAACATATACACATTGTTTTTGTAACTGTTTTTTAACGCGATAATATTTACTAATGTTCAAGGGAGACGTCCCTCTTCTTATAGATTATTAGAATCGCAAGAAAACTTTTAATAAATGTGTATCTTGCTTAACATATAACGAGTAATTTGATATCTTCAGCTAATTTTTAGCGCCCTCACTTTTTTATCTGTGTAATAATTTGTAATTTTACAATTTGAAGGAGTTGTTAATGTGAGGCATTACTTACTTTATGTATTTGTTTCCTTCATTTAGTAGTTGCAGCTGGGTTGTTGTCCTCCCCTATATGCATTCATTTTATATTCTCTGTACTTATATTATTATGGAAGATATATTTGAGTTTAGAGACAAAATATTTTTAGACATGGGAGAGGAGAACAGACAATGTAGCACAGACACTAACATATCCGCAAATACCTCAGACCTAATGTCGAGTTTAGAAATTGCCCTAACTAAAGAATTGAAACAAAAGATGGAATTGATCTTTCTAAACAGGTATACGTCTAAAGGGATTATCCCAAGGGGCCTTCAATTAAACAAAAATTGCACTTTTCCACTAAGTAGCAAATTACAGACAGAATGGTCAGAAACTCTTAAGAAAGCCTCAAATGAACTTATAGACATTCTGAAAAGGTCACGTAGGGAAACTCTCACAACTATAGAAGCAGAAATTTTAGGCCTAAAAGAAAAATTAAAAGAAGTGAGAAATGAGACTGAATATAAAGAATGACAAAAGGTAATAATTAATAAACTTGATAACCTTAATAAAGACCTTTTGAGATTGTGACGGACCGCCTGGTACCCCAAATGAGTACCTCCGTCAGAACACTTCCCTTGTCCTGGACATCCCTTTATCCAGAGCAATAGCTCCTGGTATCTCCCTTTGACCGCAGTCTAAAGTTATGGAGGGGAACAGAACTGAGACAACACTCAGTGGTCTGAACACAAAAATGAGCACTTTATTTAAAAGCTGCACACCGATTTATACACCCTGGCATTCTAGAGTAACAGAGCTTCAGGTTACAGAGGGAATTGGTTAAACAGTAAAGCAAACATATGAACGATACATCAAACCTCTAACAATTGTCTATTCACAGGTAAAACAGATTAACATATCAAGTTAATTAACTGGGGAAGAAAGTTTACTCAGACAATCTGATGTTGGGCAGTCTAGTTAACATAATCACACAGGAACACAATCAGTTTACCCAGACAGACTCCTGAGACAAAATCAGATCTGCAACGTAAATAAAATACATCTTATTACAGAATATAAGAACAGTTCTTATTAGCTATTAAGTCCTTTATGCCCACTTGGCTTATAAAGTCACAATTGCTCCCACAAGGGGCACTCACACCCTGTACCCATCCTGTAGTTATGGATACAGGTTGACATGGACATAAGACAGAGTTATGAAAGTACATGGGGTGTCCAGCATATAAAATTCCACATTTCCATGCAGTCTCTGAGTATCCTTAAGCCCATGTACCTCCAGCCCAAAGAATGTTCCATAACAGGCCCTCAAATCTTGGTGACTCACGTCACAGAGATAAAAATGTGGGAAAATGGAATGAGACAAAAAAAATAATATGAAACTGAACACAGAAAATTAAACACAAGAAAGAAAAGTAGCTACGAATACTAAACCTGCATCTGAAAATATTTCTAGGGTTGAGAATAATGGCTCAAATAAAAATAGGAGATTTCAAAACAATCAGAGACACTGTAATGATCACGGGTATAACTATAACAAAAATAATTTTAATACAAATAATTCTAATAGAAACAACTATAACCCAAATTTCCAAAAGGACACACCAAATTATAGACAACATTATAATCACAATAGGAACCATTACTATAACAAATATGGAAGGGATAGATATCCATTATATAATGAGAGAGACAATTTCATATTTGGTTATCATACTAACAGATCTACAGATAATTCCTATAGAGTACAAGGATATAATGACTGGGAATATCCAAGACAGAGAAACACCAATATATGGACTAATTATAGGCAAGAACAAAATAGTTGGAGAACTCCCGTACAGAATAGATTTGAACCATTAAGAGATAATCCACTTGTAGATCATATGCTCACTACAGAAGAGAAGACTTTTTTTAGAGTACAGTCCTCTAAAATAGGGCACATCAAGGGATCTATTAAGATCAGAACATGACCAAAACCTAAGACGAAAAAGAGGTTTAGAGGAAAGAGGGGAAGAGAAATTTCAAAACTATGCAAAAAGATGGAGATAAATAGATCTAGCCAAGGAATATTCAATCTAAGCAAAGAACAACTGACTATTGAACAAGAAAAATTACTTACTTGGGTTTTTCTTATGCCCCAACAACTAGGATGAATACATTTAATACTCACATTCATGTGAAGAAATTTGTTAGAAATTTAACATTAAAATGATTTTTTATGAAAAATTCTTTAGAGAGACAACTAAACCCCCTACCCGCTAAAAATAATATTGGCCAACATACAAACGTTAAACCCAAATCAACATTCTATCCTATTCAAGCTAAGGGTAACTATTAATAAACATTCAAAAAAATTGTTCGAAAGGAGATAAAAAGGTGTAACCCCCCCCAAACTCAGAAGTCAGAATGTAAGTAGAAAAGAAAGGAACATTCTGAATGATCTACAAACCGATGCACAGGATACCATCAAGCCAGCGGATAAGAGAGGAGGAATGGTTGTGATGGACACTGACAAGTGTATGTGTGAAGCATATAGACTGCTAAATGATGAAAAAAACCTATAAGAAATTAAAACAGAATCTCACCAGTAGATTTATGAGTGTACTCAATAAAATTTTAATTGACGGTAAAAAAATCAGGAGTCCTCAATGACAAAGAATTTGCCTATTTAACTCCCAAATTCCCTAAAATTCCTATCTTTTATTTTCTCCCTAAAATCCATAAATGTCTTACCAATCCTCCTGGAAGGCCAATTATTTTGGGCATTAATTCCATATCTATCCCAGTATGTGAATAGATTCCTTCAACCACATGTAGTTAAATTAGATTCATACTTAAAAGACTCCACACAAGTTCCTGAACTCATTGGAATGGCAAGATGACATGATTTTAGCCACATGTGATGTGTCATCACTATATACTGTGATTAATCATAAACAGGGAATTCAAGCAATAGATCACTTTCTACAAAAAGACAGGGAGATTAAACAAATGTTTGAAAATATGAATAAAAATGATTGTGGTCTTTATTTTACTTTTAATTCTAGCAAAATCCAGGCTATTTTCCTGGATCTTGAGATAATAGTGATAAATAAAAAACTGGAGACAAAAGCACACTTTAAGAAAGTGGATTGTAAAAATTTTATACATGCTGGAAGTTGTTATCTTAAGGTATGGAAGGATAACATCCTAGTTGGGCAATGCTTATGTATAAGAAAAAACTGTTCTAGAATTAAAGACTTGGGCCTAGATTTGGAGTTTGGCGGTAGAAGGGCTGTTAACGCTCCGCTGGCTTTTTTCTGGCCGCACCATAAAATTAACTCTGGTATCGAGAGTTCAAAAAAATGCTGCGTTAGGCTCCAAAAAAGGAGCGTAGAGAATTTTTAACGCAAATGCAACTCTCGATACCAGAGTTGCTTACGGACGCGGCCAGCCTCAAAAACGTGCTTGTGCACGATTCTCCCATAGGAAACAATGGGGCTGTTTGAGCTGAAAAAAAACCTAACACCTGCAAAAAAGCAGCGTTCAGCTCCTAACGCAGCCCCATTGTTTCCTATGGGGAAACACTTCCTACGTCTGCACCTAACACTCTAACATGTACCCCGAGTCTAAACACCCCTACCCTTACACGTATTAACCCCTAATCTGCCGCCCCCACTATCGCTGACCCCTGCATTATATTATTAACCCCTAATCTTCCGCTCCGTAAACCGCCGCAACTTACATTATCCCTATGTACCCCTAATCTGCTGCCCCTAACACCGCCGACCCCTATATTATATTTATTAACCCCTAACCTGCCCCCCACAACGTCGCCGCCAGCTACTTACAATAATTAACCCCTAATCTGCCGAGCGGACCTGAGCGCTACTATAATAAAGTTATTAACCCCTAATCCGCCTCACTAACCCTATAATAAATAGTATTAACCCCTAATCTGCCCTCCCTAACATCGCCGACACCTAACTTCAATTATTAACCCCTAATCTGAAGACCGGAGCTCATCGCTATTCTAATAAATGTATTAACCCCTAAAGCTAAGTCTAACCCTAACACTAACACCCCCCTAAGTTAAATATAATTTACATCTAACGAAATTAACTCTTATTAAATAAATTATTCCTATTTAAAGCTAAATACTTACCTGTAAAATACATCCTAATATAGCTACAATATAAATTATAATTATATTATAGCTATTTTAGGATTAATATTTATTTTACAGGCAACTTGGTAATTATTTTAACCAGGTACAATAGCTATTAAATAGTTAAGAAATATTTAATAGTTACCTAGTTAAAATAATAACAAAATTACCTGTAAAATAAATCCTAACCTAAGTTATAATTAAACCTAACACTACCCTATCAATAAATTAATTAAATAAACTACCTACAATTACCTACAATTAACCTAACACTACACTATCAATAAATAAATTAAATACAATTGCTACAAATAACTACAATTACATAAACTAACTAAAGTACAAAAAATAAAAAAGAACTAAGTTACAAAAAATAAAAAAAAACATAATTTATGTAAGAACTTACCTGATAAATTCATTTCTTTTATATTAGCAAGAGTCCATGAGCTAGTGACGTATGGGATATACATTCCTACCAGGAGGGGCAAAGTTTCCCAAACCTTAAAATGCCTATAAATACACCCCTCACCACACCCACAATTCAGTTTAACGAATAGCCAAGAAGTGGGGTGATAAGAAAAAAGTGCGAAAGCATATAAAATAAGGAATTGGAATAATTGTGCTTTATACAAAAAAATCAAAACCACCACAAAAAATGGCGGGCCTCATGGACTCTTGCTAATATGAAAGAAATGAATTTATCAGGTAAGTTCTTACATAAATTATGTTTTCTTTCATGTAATTAGCAAGAGTCCATGAACTAGTGACGTATGGGATAATGATTACCCAAGATGTGGATCTTTCCACACAAGAGTCACTAGAGAGGGAGGGATAAAATAAAGACAGCCAATTCCTGCTGAAAATAATCCACACCCAGAATAAAATTTTAATGAAAAAACATAAGCAGAAGATTCAAACTGAAACCACTGCCTGAAGTACGTTTCTACCAAAAAACTGCTTCAGAAGAAGAAAACACATCAAAATGGTAGAATTTAGTAAAAGTATGCAAAGAGGACCAAGTTGCTGCTTTGCAAATCTGATCAACCGAAGCTTCATTCCTAAACGCCCAGGAAGTAGAAACTGACCTAGTAGAATGAGCTGTAATCCTTTGAGGCGGAGTGTTACCCGACTCAACATAGGCATGATGAAATAAAGATTTCAACCAAGATGCCAAAGAAATGGCAGAAGCTTTCTGGTCTTTTCTAGAACCGGAAAAGATGACAAATAGACTAGAAGTCTTTCGGAAAGACTTAGTAGCTTCAACATAATATTACAAAGCTCTAACAGCATCCAAAGAATGCAATGATTTCTCCTTAGAATTCATAGGATTAGGACATAATGAAGGAACCACAATTTCTCTACTAATGTTGTTAGAATTCACAACCTTAGGTAAAAAATTCAAAAGAAGTTCGCAGCACCGCCTTATCCTGATGCAAAATCAGAAAAGGAGACTCACAAAAAAGAGTAGATAATTCAGAGACTCTTCTGGCAGAAGAGATGGCCAAAAGAAACAAAACTTTCCAAGAAAGTAATATAACGACCAAAGAATGCATGGGTTCAAACGGAGGAGCTTGAAGAGCCCCCAGAACCAAATTCAAACTCCAAGGAGGAGAAATTGACTTAATGACAGGTTTTATACGAACCAAAGGTTGTACAAAACAATGAATATCAGGAAGATTAGCAATCCTTCTGTGAAAAAGAACAGAAAGAGCAGAGATTTGTCTTTCAAGGAACTTGCGGACAAACCTTTATCTAAACCATCCTGAAGAAATATAAGTCTTCCAGACTCTATAATATATCTCTCTAGATACAGATTTACTAGCCTGTCACATAGTATCAATCACAGAGTCAGAGAAACCTCTTTGACCAAGAATCAAGCGTTCAAACTCCATACCTTAAAATTAAGGTTTTGAGATCCTGATGGAAAAAAGAACCTTGAGACAGAAAGACTGGTCTTAACGGAAGAGTCCACAGCTGGCAAGAGGCCATCCGGACAAGATCCGCATACCAAAACCTGTGAGGCCATGCTGGAGCTACCAGCAGGACAAACGAGCATTCCTTAGAATATTGGAAGAAGAACTAGAGGCGGAAAGATATAGGCAGGATGACACTTGTAAGGAAGAGATAATGCATCCACTGCCTCCGCCCGAGGATCCCGGGATCCGGACAGATACCAGGGAAGTTTCTTGTTTAGATGAGAAGCCATCAGATCTATTTCTGGGAGTTCCCACATTTGAACAATCTGAGGAAATACCTCTGGGTGAAGACCATTCGCCCATGTGCAACGTTTGGCGACTGAGATAATCCGCTTTCCAATTGTCCATACCTGGGATATGAACCGCAGAGATTAGACAGGAGCTGGATTCCGCCCAAACCAAAATTCGAGATATTTCTTTCATAGCCAGAGGACTGTGAGTCCCTCCTTGATGATTGATGTATGCCACAGTTGTGACATTGTCTATCTGAAAACAAATGAACAACTCTCTCTTCAGAAGAGGCCAAGACTGAAGAGCTCTGAAAATTGCACGGAGTTACAAAATATTGATCGGAAATCTCACCTCCTGAGATTCCCAAACCCCTTGTGCCGTCAGATACCCCCACACAGCTCCCCAACCTGTAAGACTTGCATCTGATGAGATTATAGTCCAGGTCGGAAGAACAAAGAAGCCCCCTGAACTAAACGATGGTGATCTGTCCACCATGTCAGAGAGTGTCGTATAATCGGTTTAAAGATATTAATTGAGATATCTTTGAGTAATCCCTGCACCATTGGTTCACCATACAGAGCTGAAGAGGTCGCATGTGAAAACGAGCAAAGGAGATCGCATCTGATGCGGCAGTCCTAAGACCTAAAATTTCCATGCATAAGGCTACCAAAGGGAATGATTGTGACTGAAGGTTTTGACAAGCTGATATCAATGTTAAACTTCTCTTGTCTGACAAGGACAGAGTCATAGACACTGAATCTATCTAGAAACCTAAAAAGGTTACCCTTGTCTGAGGAATCAATGAACTGATTGGTAAATTGATCCTCCAACCATGAACTTGAAGAAACAACACAAGTCGATTCGTATGAGATTCTTCGAAAATGAGAAGACTGAGCAAGTACCAAGATATCGTCCAAATAAGGAAATACCAAAACCCTGTTCTCTGATTACAGAAAGAAGGGCACCGAGAACCTTTGAAAAAAATTCTTGGAACTGAGGCTAGGCCAAACGGTAGAGCCACAAAACTGGTAATGCTTGTCTAAAAAGAGAATCTCAGACACTAAAAGTGATCTGGATGAATCGGAATATGCAGATACACATCCTGTAAATCTATTGTAGACATATAATGCCCTTGCTAAACAAAAGGCAGGATAGTCCTACAGTAACCATCTTGAATGTTGGTATCCTTACATAACGATTCAATATTTATAGATCCGGAACTGGTCTGAAGGAATTGACCTTCTTTGGTACAATGAAGAGATAAAATAAAACCCCAGCCCCTGTTCCAGAACTGGAACTGGCATAATTACTCCAGCCAACTCTAGATCTGAAACACATTTCAGAAATGCTGAGCCTTTGCTGTGTTAACTGGGACACGGGAAAGAAAAAAATCTCTTAGCAGGAGGCCTTAACTTGAAGCCAATTCTGTACCTTTCTGAAACAATGTTCTGAAACCAGAGATTGAGAACGGAATTGATCCAAATTTCTTTGAAGAAAACGTAATCTGCCCCATACCAGCTGAGCTGGAATAAGGGCCGCACCTTCATGGGTACTTAGGAGCTGGCTATAGGTTTCTATAAGGCTTGGATATATTCCAAACTGGAAATAGTTTCCAAACTGATACCGCTCCTGAGGATGAAGGATCAGGCTTTTGTTCCTTGTTGTGAGGAAAGGAACGAAAATGATTATTAGACCTAAATTTACCTTAGATTTTTTATCCTTTGGTAAAAAAGTTCCCTTCCTTCCAGAAACAGTTAAGATAATAATTTATTACCCTGGAAAGAAAGGGAAAGCAAAGTTGACTTAGAAGACATATCAGCATTCCAAGTTTAATCCATAAAGCTTTTCTAGCTAAAATAGCTAGAGACATATACCTGACATCAACTCTAATGATATCAAAAGATGGTATCACCAATAAAATTATTAGCATGTTATAGAATAATAATAATGCTATAAAAATTATGATCTGTTACTTGTTGCGCTAAAGCTTCTAACCAAAAAGTTGAAGCTGCAGCAACATCCGCTAAAAATATAGCAGGTCTAAGAAGATTACCTGAACATAAGTAAGCTTTTCTTAGAAAGGATTCAATCTTCCTATCTAAAGGATCCTTAAATGAAGTACTATCTGCCGTAGGAATAGTAGTACATTTAGCAGGAGTAGAGACAGCCCCATAACCTTAGGGATTTTGTCCCAAAAAACTCTAATCTGTCAGATGGCACAGGATATAATTGCTTAAACGTTTAGAAGGAGTAAAAGAATTACCCAAATTATTCCATTCCCTGGAAATTACTTCAGAAATAGCATCAGGAAGATTAAACACTTCTGGAATAACTACAGGAGATTTAAAAACCTTATTTAAATGTTTAGATTTAGTATCAAGAGGACCAGAATCCTCTATTTCTAATGCAATTAATACTTCTTTAAATAAAGAACGAATAAATTCCATCTTGAACAAATACAAAGATTTATCAGCATCAACCTCTGAGACAGAAACCTCTGAACCAGAAGAACCATTATCAGTATCAGAATGATGATGTTCATTTAAAAATTCATCTGAAAAAAGAGAAGTTTTAAAAGACTTTTATGTAAACTAGAAGGAGAAATAACAGACATAGCCTTCTTAATGGATTAAAAAATAAAATCTCTTATGTTTATCAGGAACACTCTGAAAATTAGATGTTGACGGAACAGCAACAGGTAATGTAACAGTACTAAAGGAAATTTTATCTGCATTAATAAGTTTGTCATGACATGCAATACAAACAACAGCTGGAGAAACAGATACCAAAAATTATAGCAGATACACTTAGCTTGGTAGCTCCAGCACCGGGCAGTGATTTTCCTGAAGTATCTTCTGACTCAGTTGCAACGTGGAACATCTTGCAATATGTAATACAAAAAACAACATATAAAGCAAAATTGATCAAATTCCTTAAATGACAGTTTCAGGAATGGGAAAGAATGCCAAAGAACAAGCTTCTAGCAACCAGAAGCAATGAAAAATGAGACTTAAATAATGTGGAGACAAAAGCGACGCCCATATTTTTTTAGTGCCAAATAAGACGCTAAATGCTTTTGGTGCCAAAAATGACGCCACATCCGTAACGCCGACATTTTTGGCGCAAAATAACGTCAAAAAATGACGCAACTTCCGGCAACACGTATGACGCCGGAAACGGAAAAGATTTTTTGCGCCAAAAAAGTCCGCGCCAAGAATGACGCAATAAAATGAAGCATTTTCAGCCCCCGCGAGCCTAACAGCCCACAGGGAAAAAAAGAGTTAAATTTTTGAAGGTAAGAAAAAAGATTAATTCAAATGCATTATCCCAAATATGAAACTGACTGTCTGAAAAATAAGGAATGTTGAACATTCTGAGTCAAGGCAAATAAATGTTTGAATACATATATTTAGAACTTTATAAACAAAGTGCCCAACCATAGCTTAGAGTGTCACAGAAAATAAGATTTACTTACCCCAGGACACTCATCTACATGTTTGTAGAAAGCCAAACCAGTACTGAAACGAGAATCAGCAGAGGTAATGGTATATAAATAAGAGTATATCGTCGATCTGAAAAGGGAGGTAAGAGATGAATCTCTACGACCGATAACAGAGAACCTATGAAATAGACCCCATAGAAGGAGATCACTGCATTCAAATAGGCAATACTCCTCACATCCCTCTGACATTCACTGCACGCTGAGAGGAAAACCGGGCTCCAACTTGCTGCGGAGCGCATATCAACGTAGAATCTAGCACAAACTTACTTCACCACCTCCATAGGAGGCAAAGTTTGTAAAACTGAATTGTGGGTGTGGTGAGGGGTGTATTTATAGGCATTTTAAGGTTTGGGAAACTTTGCCCCTCCTGGTAGGAATGTATATCCCATACGTCACTAGCTCATGGACTCTTGCTAATTACATGAAAGAAATATTTACCAACATTAGAAAAATATTACAACAATTTTAAACTAATTACACCTACTCTAAGCCCCCTAATAAAATAACAAAGACCCCCAAAATAAAAAATTCCCTACCCTATTCTAAATTAATAAATGTAAAAGCTCTTTTACCTTACCAGCCCTGAACAGGGCCCTTTGCGGGGCATGCCCCAAGAAAATCAGCTCTTTTGCCTGTAAAAAAAACCATACAATACCCCCCCCCAACATTACAACCCACCACCCACATACCCCTAATCTAACCCAAACCCCCCTTAAATAAACCTAACACTAAGCCCCTGAAGATCTTCCTACCTTGTCTTCACCATCCAGGTATCACCGATCCGTCCTGGCATCCGGTGCTGAAGAGGTCCAGAAGAGGGTCCAAAGTCTTCCTCCTATCCGGCAAGAAGAGGACATCCGGACCGGCAAACATCTTCTCCAAGCGGCATCTTCAATCTTCTTCCATCCGGTGCGGAGCGGGTCCATCTTGAAGCAGCCGACGCGGATCCATCCTCTTCTTCCGTTGTCTCCCGACGAATGACGGTTCCTTTAAGGGACGTCATCCAAGATGGCGTCCCTCGAATTCCGATTGGCTGATAGGATTCTATCAGCCAATCGGAATTAAGGTAGGAATATTCTGATTGGCTGATGGAATCAGCCAATCAGAATCAAGTTCAATCCGATTGGCTGATCCAATCAGCCAATCAGATTGAGCTCGCATTCTATTGGAATTCGAGGGACGCCATCTTGGATGACGTCCCTTAAAGGAACCGTCATTCGTCGGGAGACAACGGAAGAAGAGGATGGATCCGCGTCGGCTGCTTCAAGATGGACCCGCTCCGCACCGGATGGAAGAAGATCGAAGATGCCGCTTGGAGAAGATGTTTGCCGGTCCGGATGTCCTCTTCTTGCCGGATAGGAGGAAGACTTTGGACCCTCTTCTGGACCTCTTCAGCACCGGATGCCAGGACGGATCGGTGATACCTGGATGGTGAAGACAAGGTAGGAAGATCTTCAGGGGCTTAGTGTTAGGTTTATTTAAGGGGGGTTTGGGTTATATTAGGGGTATGTGGGTGGTGGGTTGTAATGTTGGGGGGGGGTATTGTATGTTTTTTTTTACAGGCAAAAGAGCTGATTTTCTTGGGGCATGCCCCGCAAAGGGCCCTGTTCAGGGCTGGTAAGGTAAAAGAGCTTTTACATTTATTAATTTAGAATAGGGTAGGGAATTTTTTATTTTGGGGGTCTTTGTTATTTTATTAGGGGGCTTAGAGTAGGTGTAATTAGTTTAAAATTGTTGTAATATTTTTCTAATGTTGGTAAATATTTTTTTATTTTTTGTAACTTAGTTCTTTTTTATTTTTTGTACTTTAGTTAGTTTATGTAATTGTAGTTATTTGTAGCAATTGTATTTAATTTATTTATTGATAGTGTAGTGTTAGGTTAATTGTAGGTAATTGTAGGTAGTTTATTTAATTAATTTATTGATAGGGTAGTGTTAGGTTTAATTATAACTTAGGTTAGGATTTATTTTACAGGTAATTTTGTTATTATTTTAACTAGGTAACTATTAAATAGTTCTTAACTATTTAATAGCTATTGTACCTGGTTAAAATAATTACCAAGTTGCCTGTAAAATAAATATTAATCCTAAAATAGCTACAATATAATTATAATTTATATTGTAGCTATATTAGGATGTATTTTACAGGTAAGTATTTAGCTTTAAATAGGAATAATTTATTTAATAAGAGTTAATTAATTTCGTTAGATTTAAATTATATTTAAGTTAGGGGGTGTTAGTGTTAGGGTTAGACTTAGCTTTAGGGGTTAATCCATTTATTATAGTAGCGGTGAGCTCCGGTCGTCAGATTAGGGGTTAATAATTGAAGTTAGGTGTCGGCGATGTTAGGGAGGGCAGATTAGGGGTTAATACTATTTATGATAGGGTTAGTGAGGCGGATTAGGGGTTAATAACTTTATTATAGTAGCGCTCAGGTCCGCTCAGCAGATTAGGGGTTAATAAGTGTAGACAGGTGTCGGCGACGTTGAGGGGGGCAGATTAGGGGTTAATAAATATAATATAGGGGTCGGCGGTGTTAGGGGCATCAGATTAGGGGTACATAAGGATAACGTAGGTGGCGGCGCTTTGCGGTCGGCAGATTAGGGGTTAATTATTGTAAGTAGCTGGCGGCGACGTTGTGGGGGGCAGGTTAGGGGTTAATAAATGTAATACAGGGGTCGGCGGGGTTAGGGGCAGCAGATTAGGGGTACATAAGTATAACGTAGGTGGCGGTCGGCAGATTAGGGGTTAAAAAATTTAATCGAGTGGCGGCGATGTGGGGGGACCTCGGTTTAGGGGTACATAGGTAGGTTATGGGTGTTAGTGTACTTTAGGGTACAGTAGTTAAGAGCTTTATGAACCGGCGTTAGCCCAGAAAGCTCTTAACTCCTGCTATTTTCCTGCGGCTGGAGTTTTGTCGTTAGAGCTCTAACGCTCACTTCAGAAACTACTCTAAATACCGGAGTTAGAAAGATCCCATTGAAAAGTTAGGATACGCAATTGACGTAAGGGGATCTGCGGTATGGAAAAGTCGCGGCTGAAAAGTGAGCGTTAGACCCTTTAATCACTGACTCCAAATACCGGCGGTAGCCTAAAACCAGCGTTAGGAGCCTCTAACGCTGGTTTTCACGGCTACCGCCGAACTCTAAATCTAGGCCTTGGAGAGCCAAGTAACTCTATTGGCAGATACATTTAATGTAAGGGGTTATAACAAAACACATATTAATAAGGCCATAACAAAAGCTAAAAACAAAGAGAGGGAAACTCTTCTTAAATATAAAACCAAAGTTAAAGAGGAAACAGACTAAGGCCTAGATTTAGAGTTCGGCGGTAAAAGGGCTGTTAACGCTCCGCGGGCTTTTTTCTGGCCGCACCATAAAATTAACTTTTTTACCGCAAATGCAACTCTCGATACCAGAGTTGCTTACGGACGCGGCCGGCCTCAAAAACGTGCTCGTGCACGATTCCCCCATAGGAAACAATGGGACTGTTTGAGCTGAAAAAAAACCTAACACCTGCAAAAAAGCAGCGTTCAGCTCCTAACGCAGCCCCATTGTTTCCTATGGGAAAACACTTCCTACGTCTGCACCTAACACTCTAACATGTACCCCGAGTCTAAACACCCCTAACCTTACACTTATTAACCCCTAATCTGCCACTCCCGCTATCGCTGACCCCTGCATATTATTATTAACCCCTAATCTTCCGCTCCGTAAACCGCCGCAACCTACGTTATCCCTATGTACCCCTAATCTGCTGCCCTAACATCGCCGACCCCTATGTTATATTTATTAACCCCTAATCTGCCCCCCACAACGTCGCCGACACCTACCTACACTTATTAACCCCTAATCTGCCGAGCGGACCTGAGCGCTACTATAATAAAGTTATTAGCCCCTAATCCGCCTCACTAACCCTATCATAAATAGTATTAACCCCTAATCTGCCCTCCCTAACATCGCCGACACCTAACTTCAATTATTAACCCCTAATCTTCCGATCGGAGCTCACCGCTATTCTAATAAATGTATTAACCCCTAAAGCTAAGTCTAACCCTAACACTAACACCCCCCTAACTTAAATATAATTTTAATCTAACGAAATAAATTAACTCTTATTAAATAAATTAATCCTATTTAAAGCTAAATACTTACCTGTAAAATAAATCCTAATATAGCTACAATATAAATTTTAATTATATTATAGCTATTTTAGGATTAATATTTATTTTACAGGCAACTTGGTATTTATTTTAACCAGGTACAATAGCTATTAAATAGTTAAGAACTATTTAATAGTTACCTAGTGAAAATAATAACAAATTTACCTGTAAAATAAATCCTAACCTAAGATATAATTAAACCTAACACTACCCTATCAATAAAATAATTAAATAAACTACCTACAATTACCTACAATTAACCTAACACTACACTATCAATAAATTAAATAAACACAATTGCTACAAATAAATACAATTAAATAAACTAGCTAAAGTACAAAAAATAAAAAAGAACTAAGTTACAGAAAATAAAAAAATATTTACAAACATAAGAAAAATATTACAACAATTTTAAACTAATTACACCTACTCTAAGCCCCCTAATAAAATAACAAAGCCCCCCAAAATAATAAATTCCCTACCCTATTCTAAATTAAAAAAGTTACAAGCTCTTTTACCTTACCAGCCCTGAACAGGGCCCTTTGCAGGGCCCTTTGAGCTCGCATTCTATTGGCTGATCGGAACAGCCAATAGAATGCGAGCTCAATCTGATTGGCTGATTGGATCAGCCAATCGGATTGAACTTGATTCTGATTGGCTGATTCCATCAGCCAATCAGAATATTCCTACCTTAATTCCGATTGGCTGATAGAATCCTATCAGCCAATCGGAATTCGAGGGATGCCATCTTGGATGACGTCCCTTAAAGGAACCGTCATTAGTCGGGAGACATCGGAAGAAGAGGATGGATCCGCGTCGCCTGCTTCAAGATGGACCCGCTCCGCACCGGATGGAAGAAGATAGAAGATGCGGCTTGGAGAAGATGTTTGCCGGTCCGGATGTCCTCTTCTTGCCGAATAGGATGAAGACTTTGGAGCCTCTTCTGGACCTCTTCAGCACCGGATTATGGATCGCCAACCCCCGCTTGGGTTGGATGAAGATCTTGGAGCCAGGACGGATCGGTGATACCTGGATGGTGAAGACAAGGTAGGAAGATCTTCAGGGGCTTAGTGTTAGGTTTATTTAAGGGGGGTTTGGGTTAGATTAGGGGTATGTGGGTGGTGGGTTGTAATGTTGGGGGGGGGGGTATTGTATGTTTTTTTTTACAGGCAAAAGAGCTGAACTTCTTGGGGCATGCCCCGCAAAGGGCCCTGTTCAGGGCTGGTAAGGTAAAAGAGATTGTAACTTTTTTAATTTAGAATAGGGTAGGGAATTTATTATTTTGGGGGGCTTTGTTATTTTATTAGGGGGCTTAGAGTAGGTGTAATTAGTTTAAAATTGTTGTAATATTTTTCTTATGTTTGTAAATATTTTTTTATTTTCTGTAACTTAGTTCTTTTTTATTTTTTGTACTTTAGCTAGTTTATTTAATTGTATTTATTTGTAGCAATTGTGTTTATTTAATTTATTGATAGTGTAGTGTTAGGTTAATTGTAGGTAATTGTAGGTAGTTTATTTAATTATTTTATTGATAGGGTAGTGTTAGGTTTAATTATATCTTAGGTTAGGATTTATTTTACAGGTAAATTTGTTATTATTTTCACTAGGTAACTATTAAATAGTTCTTAACTATTTAATAGCTATTGTACCTAGTTAAAATAAATACCAAGTTGCCTGTAAAATAAATATTAATCCTAAAATAGCTATAATATAATTATAATTTATATTGGAGCTATATTAGGATTTATTTTACAGGTAAGTATTTAGCTTTAAATAGGATTAATTTATTTAATAAGAGTTAATTTATTTCGTTAGATGTAAATTATATTTAAGTTAGGGGGGTGTTAGTGTTAGGGTTAGACTTAGCTTTAGGGGTTAATACATTTATTAGAATAGCGGTGAGCTCCGATCGGAAGATTAGGGGTTAATAAGTGTAGGCAGGTGTCGGCGATGTTAGGGAGGGCAGATTAGGGGTTAATACTATTTATGATAGGGTTAGTGAGGCGGATTCGGGGTTAATACATTTATTATAGTAGCGCTCAGGTCCGCTCGGCAGATTAGGGGTTAATAAGTGTAGGTAGGTGTCGGCGACGTTGTGGGGGGCAGATTAGGGGTTAATAAATATAATATAGGGGTCGGCGGTGTTAGGGGCAGCAGATTAGGGGTACATAGGGATAACGTAGGTGGCGGCGCTTTGCGGTCGGAAGATTAGGGGTTAATTATTGTAAGTAGCTGGCGGCAATGTTGTGGGGGGCAGGTTAGGGGTTAATAAATGTAATATAGGGGTCGGCGGGGTTAGGGGCAGCAGATTAGGGGTACATAAGTATAACGTAGGTGGCGGTCGGCAGATTAGGGGTTAAAATTTTTAATCGAGTGGCGGCGATGTGGGGGGACCTCGGTTTAGGGGTACATAGGTAGTTTATGGGTGTTAGTGTACTTTAGGGTACAGTAGTTAAGAGCTTTATAAACCGGCGTTAGCCAGAAAGCTCTTAACTCCTGCTATTTTCAGGCGGCTGGAATCTTGTCGTTAGAGCTCTAACGCTCACTTCAGAAACGACTCTAAATACCGGCGTTAGAAAGATCCCATTGAAAAGATAGGATACGCAAATGGCGTAGGGGGATCTGCGGTATGGAAAAGTCGCGGCTGTAAAGTGAGCGTTAGACCCTTTAATCACTGACTCCAAATACCAGCGGGCGGCCAAAACCAGCGTTAGGAGCCTCTAACGCTGGTTTTGACGGCTACCGCCGAACTCTAAATCTAGGCCATAATTAGGTCCCATTTATAACTGATTATAGTGCAGACTATGGAACTATAATAAGGATCATAAATAAATATTGGCACCTTTTAAAGGAAGACACAATTATAGGAGAGAAACTACCACCAAACCCTAACTTTGTCTTCAAAAAGGCAAGGAATTTTAAAACAATGGTATACAAAATTGAATATCTAACCTAATTAGTGCGTAACACTGCTCACCTTTAAAAACTTTCCCATAGGTTTATGTGATAAATGAATGTGTGTAAGGTGGCGCAAAGAAATGCTGTTTCGTCTAAATAATTCAACGATATTGTCATAAAATAACAACAGGGGTGGATACCCTACTGTAGATTCCTAACTATGTATAGCAAGAAAATGTCCTGTGTAAATTTTGCTACTGGCACATATCGATAGGATAAAAATTAATAAAAAATAAATAAAAATATATATATATATATAAACAATATGAGTCTATTTGTACAAATATATATATATATATATATATATATATATATATATATATATATATATATATATATATATATATAAACAATATGAGTCTATTTGTACAAATAAAATACTATTTATTAAACAATTTATAGTATCTGTCTAATAAACAGATATTTTGTGGCTAAAATGATCGATAAAATATCTAGATGTCTAGGAAGGCTAATTGCTCGACAATGTACTAATACAATAATATCACAATCTCCTATGCACAAATAAAAATATATTATGATACAGTGGCAATAGAAATCTATCTATATACAGTCTAACAAAATACTGCTGGACACAATGCTATTCGGTAGCAATTATTTGCTTCCTATAGTCGTTAACCTCTGAGATAATTTGTTGAATGAGAGGCCACAATCATTCACGGTTATTATATGCAGGTAAAGATGTCCGTTTTTTCACACATAAAGTTTGTATTGTGTTGGATACTTTATATGGCAATGTAAGGAGTTTGCACCTCTTTTTGGATAACTTATGTTCCAATGCAATAAATAAGGACAGTATTGGGGTTAAGTGTATTTAACAGTTCTTTCACCAGTTTGTAGTGGTATATAGGCATATACTCTATAGCCCTTTTTTAAAAAAAAATTAACGAACGGTAGAGATCAAAAAGCAAGATATATTTTATGGATATCCTAATAGCGTTTTTGTCATATGTACATACGTGTTGTTACTTTGTAGTTTCTTCTCGGATGAACAGTGCACTGTCTTCGTGATCCTTCCCCGTCGTGCAATGAATCCCGGTAGAGTGCCGTGTCTTTCAGCCTCCGTTTACCAGATGCACCTGTGGGGTCTTGTCTTTAGTAGTTGTAAGTTTCTCACTTTCCAAACTCCCCTTAGATTAGTGAGCTAATCGCTTCCAAGCCGCTGGTGTCTTTGCGAGAATCCCCAGCTTATTTGCCGGTTTCACTTCCTCGGCAATCTCTCGTCACTTGGCCGACACTATACTCCTCTGGAGCTTCACTGTTTGGCTGCTTTTTTCCCCACTGGTCGCTTGGTTTGAAATCAGTTTCTACGCGTTTCGGCATTCCGCCTTTCTCAAGATACCTGATTTTACAGTCTGTAGACTTTTTAAAGCTGTTTTCCATGATTTTTTATTTTAACCCCTTATTTGCCAATTTTTTCTTTTTTCCTTTTCTGAAATTTTTAAAAGGTTTAACTTCCTATTTCTTGCATATTTATTGCCCGTGTAACATTTGCTTTGTGGCAATTCATTTGCTTAATTTTAACCCTTTGTGCTGCCAATTTTGTTATAAATAGGTAAACATTTTTTTCCGAAAAAAATCTCTGCCACTGTTATACATTAATGTGTTCAGATCTGCTTCTGCTTATGTCTTTTCTTACAGTTAGAAACTAAATACTAACATCTTAAAAACTTTGGTTTTATATCCATAAAGATAACAAAATAAAATAGATAAAATAAAAATAAAAATGGAAATAAAAATGGTATTTTTCTCCTCTTATTTTTGCTAAATGTCAAAATATATAATTAACTTTTTAGAGTAAATGCCATTATACTCTGTCTTATGTATATCTTTACCTTCCTGGATATTAGTGAATTGATACAAATATTTGTAGAATCAATCAAAGTATGTAATCTATTATGATTCATGTTACATTCTCAAGCCTGGTGTATCTATAAAATGTTGGGGAATATAATGTGAATGGTTATTAAATTATCCTGATGCTAGAACTGGAGAAAGGTTGATATATTTTCCTATTATAAAAAATAAGGAAAGGACAAATTTTAGTCAATATTGGTCTATATGAATTAGTATTAGGAGTGCCACAGACTTAGATTCTAGTGTTCTCTCTTACTTATGTCGGCAATGTGCTACTAAAATTAATGTTTCCACATAATGGAATTAGAATAGAGTCTATGGGCTCCATGTACTAAGCAGTCAGCGAGCTACCCGCAACAAATCTCGCGTCAAAACTCGCAAACTGATATGTACAAAGTCGTCAACTATGTTCAAACTCGCATCTTTAAAATTGCGAGCGTACTTATCCGCCAAACCTCGCTACCTCTCCATTTTTCACTGTAATTACACACATTTGACCACCAACCCGCCAAAAACTAATGTACTAAAAAATCTATTTGTCCGCTCGCGACAATTTCCGCTCCCACCTCGTTATTTTTGTCTCGCCAACTTTTAGGTGGTGGGCAAGGTACAAAACAATAGGAAAGTCACTCTTAACGCCAGTCTAGACATATATAAAAGGCAGTAATATCAGCCTTGTACTTACATTGTTCATTTCGGACGGAAATATGCCTGAAGGATGGCTTCTAGGTAAGGATAACTGGCATCTAATTTGTCTCTCATTTCCATGCATAACTGGCGTCTAATTTGTCTCTCATTTCCATGTACATAAATTGCGCCCAATTTGTCGACTGTAATTAAAGAGTAATCTGTATATTTTAAATTTGTATTGTTGTCAATCTTTATAATTATTTTTATATCTTCTATTAGGAGATGGAGGGTACTCATGTACATGCGGTTTGAAAATGCGGTTTCGATATCTTGATCGTTCTGGTGGTGCTATGCAGTATGCACTTGAGAAAGTTGCAAAAATTATATTGGTTTGCTGCATACTGCACAAAATAGTCGCGGCGAGCGAGGTGTCAAATTTATCAATATTCCGCCACTGCTCGCAGCGGGCTAGACGTGTCTATTTTTTGGGGGATTATTAGTACATAGCGACAGCGGACACCATTTCGCCCGTGGCGAGTAACGGCGAGTTTATCCGCGTCTACAATGATGGATGAATTGACGGCTTAGCACATGGAGCCCTATATATGTATATGTGAAGTGACTATAAAACTTTTTACTATAATTATTTTAGGGCATAAATAAACATGAATAAACCTATATTTTAGGGCATGAATAAACGGGAATGGACCTATATATTCCCACTTTGGCTGGGTAGTTTTAACCTAATAATATCCTTAAATTAGATATCTAGCCTAGGTGGAATAGTGGCCTATAATAATATGGAAATAGTTAAATATGCCCTTGGAGTTTAACCCAAATAAAAAATTGCAGGATTTTTATGTATATCTAGGGTACTGCTTTTATATTATTTTCCGACTTTATAATATCCTCATTTTAGATATCTAGCCTAGATGGAATAAGTTAAATTTGTCCCTGATGTTCGACCCAGGTAATATTTTTGCAGAATTTTGTATAATATTATCTGGCTGTGTACTGACCTGTATCTAAATAATAGAATTGAGATCCAATTCACTGTTAAGTCCTCCTGGGAATAATGTTCCCATTTTAAAAATGAATTCTGCCTCTTTGTGAAGTAGTTTCTTTTCCTTGTTACCTCCTCTATCTTCCACTCTAACTTTTTTAATACCCCAATAAACTAATTCTTTCAGATTACCATTATGATGGTCCTTAAAGTGTGCATTTTGGGGGGTAGTTATCAAGCCGTCTACTTTTCTGACTTCGCCGGCCCAATACGCCCGCCTAAGCTCGCATACCTTCGCCGCCGCGGACCTTGAATACGTTCGCCTAAGTTATCAAAAAAAGCTGTCAAAAAGCCGCGGGGCGATGAGCAGCGGACTGTGAGAGTTATCACTCATCCGATCTCGCTGCCCTTCGGCTTTTTCCCAGCTTTATTGCTAGCCTGTCACTAAGCACCCACACTAAACTACACTGTTCTATCCCTATACCGGCGCCCCCGGAGCCCCCCGCAACTCAATAAAGTTACTAACCCCTAAACCGCCACTCCTAGACCCTGCCGCAACTCTGATAAATGTATTAACCCCTAAACCGGCGCTCCTAGACCCTGCCGCAACTCTGATAAATGTATTAACCCCTAAACCGCCGCTCCCTGAACCCGCCGCAACCTATATTAAAACTATTAACCCCTATCCTGCCCCCCCTACACCGTCGTCACCTATAATAAATTTATTAACCCCTATCCTGCCCCCCACTACACTGTCGCCACTGTAATAAAATTATTAACCCCTAAACCTAAGTCTAACCCTAACGCCCCCCTAACTTAAATATTAATTAAATAAATCTAAATAATATTTCTATTATTAACTAAATTAATCCTATTTAAAACTAAATACTTACCTTTAAAATAAACCCTAATATAGCTACAATATAAATAATAATTATATTCTAGCTATTTTAGGATTTATTTTTATTTTACAGGCATCTTTCAATTTATTTTAACTAGGTACAATAGCTATTAAATAGTTATTAACTATTTAATAGCTTACCTAGCTAAAATAAACTGAAATTTACCTGTAAAATAAATCCTAACCTAAGTTATAATTACACCTAACACTACACTATACTTTAATAAATTATTCCTATTTAAAACTAAATACTTACCTGTAAAATAAACCCTAATATAGCTACAATATAAATAATAATTATATTGTAGCTATCTTAGGACTTATATTTATTTTACAGGTAACTTTGTATTTCTTTTAGCTAGTTAGAATAGTTATTAAATAGTTATTAACTATTTAATAACAAAATTACCTGTAAAATAAATCCTAACCTAAGTTACAATTAAACCTAATACTACACTATCATTAAATTAATTAAATAAACTACCTACAAATAACTACAATTAAATACAATTACATAAACTTACTAAAGTACAAAAAATAAAAAAAGCTAAGTTACAAAAAATAAAAAAATAAGTTACAAACATTTTAAAAATATTACAACAATTTTAAGCTACTTACACCTAATCTAAGCCCCCTAATAAAATAACAAACCCCCCCAAAATAAAAAAATGCCCTACCCTATTCTAAATTAAATAAAGTTCAAAGCTCTTTTACCTTACCAGCCCTTAAAAGGGCCATTTGTGTGGGCATGCCCCAAAAAGTTCAGCTCTTTTGCCTGTAAAAGAAAAATACAACCCCCCCCAACATTAAAACCCACCACCCACATACCCCTAATCTAACCCAAACCCCCCTTACAAAAACCTAACACTAATCCCCTGAAGATCATCCTACCTTGAGTCATCTTCACTCAGCCGAGCAGCGATGGAACTGAAGTGGACATCCGGAGCGGAAGAAGTTAATCCTCCAAGCGGCGCTGAAGAAATCTTCCATCCGATGAAGTCATCATCCAGGCGGCGCTGAAGAAATCTTCCATCCGGGCAATGTCATCTTCCAAGAGGCGTTGAAGAGGTCTTCTATCCGGGCGATGTCATCTTCCAAGCCGGGTCTTGAATCTTCCTTCCGCCGACGCGGAACCTCCTTCTTCACCGACGGACTACGACGAATGAAGGCTCCTTTAAGGGACGTCATCCAAGATGACATCGCCCGGATAGAAGACCTCTTCAGCGCCTCTTGGAAGATGACATCACCCGGATGGAAGATTTCTTCAGCACCGCCTGGATGATGACTTCATCGGATGGAAGATTTCTTCAGCGACACTTGGAGGATTAACTTCTTCCGCTCCGGATGTCCACTTTGGTTCCATCGCTGCTCGGCTGAGTGAAGACGACTAAAGGTAGGATGATTTTCAGGGGATTAGTGTTAGATTTTTGTAAGGGGGGTTTGGGTTAGATTATGGGTATGTGGGTGGTGGGTTTTAATGTTCGGAGGGGTTGTATTTTTCTTTTACAGGCAAAAGAGCTGAACTTTTTGGGGCATGCCCCCACAAATGGCCCTTTTAAGGGCTGGTAAGGTAAAAGAACTTTGAACTTTATTTAATTTAGAATAGGGTAGGGCATTTTTTTATTTTGGGGGGGTTTGTTATTTTATTAGGGGGCTTAGATTAGGTGTAAGTAGCTTAAAATTGTTGTAATATTTTTAAAATGTTTGTAAATTATTTTTTTATTTTTTGTAACTTAGCTTTTTTTATTTTTTGTACTTTAGTTAGTTTATGTAATTGTATTTAATTGTAGTTATTTGTAGGTAGTTTATTTAATTAATTTAATGATAGTGTAGTATTAGGTTTAATTGTAACTTAGGTTAGGATTTATTTTACAGGTAATTTTGTATTTCTTTTAGCTAGGTAGTTATTAAATAGTTAATAACTATTTAATAACTATTCTACCTAGCTAAAATAAATACAAAGTTACCTGTAAAATAAATATAAATCCTAAGATAGCTACAATATAATTATTATTTATATTGTAGCTATATTAGGGTTTATTTTACAGGTAAGTATTTAGTTTTAAATAGGAATAATTTATTAAAGTATAGTGTAGTGTTAGGTGTAATTATAACTTAGGTTAGGATTTATTTTACAGGTAAATTTCAGTTTATTTTAGCTAGGTAAGCTATTAAATAGTTAATAACTATTTAATAGCTATTGTACCTAGTTAAATTAAATTGAAAGGTACCTGTAAAATAAAAATAAACCCTAAGATAGCTACAATATAATTATTATTTATATTGTAGCTATATTAGGGTTTATTTTAAAGGTAAGTATTTAGTTTTAAATAGGATTAATTTAGTTCATAATAAAAATATTATTTAGATTTATTTAATTAATATTTAAGTTAGGGGGGCATTAGGGTTAGGGTTAGACTTAGGTTTAGGGGTTAATAATTTGATTACAGTGGCGGCGGCGTAGTGGGGGGCAGGATAGGGGTTAATACATTTATTATAGGTGGCGACGGTGTAGGGGGGGCAGATTAGGGGTTAATAAATTTATTATAGGTGGCGACGGTGTAGGGGGGGGCAGATTAGGGGTTAATACATTTAATATAGGTGGCGACGGTGTAGGGGGGGCAGGATAGGGGTTAATGCATTTAATATAGGTTGCGGCGGGTTCAGGGAGCGGCAGTTTAGGGGTTAATACATTTATTATAGTTGCGGTGGGCTCCGGGAGTGGCAGTTTAGGGGTTAATATGTATAGAGTAGCTTGCGGTGGGCTCCGGGAGCGGCGGTTTAGGGGGTAATAACTTTATTTAGTTGCGGCGGTGTAGGGGGGGACAGATTAGTGGTGTTTAGACTCGGGGTACATGTTAGGGTGTTAGGTGCAGACATCTCCCATAGGAATCAATGGGATGTCTGTCAGCAGCGAACTTGTACTTTCGCTATGGTCAGACTCCCATTGATTCCTATGGGATCCGCCGCCTCCAGGGGTGGCGGTTTGAAAACCAGGTACGCTGGGCCGTAAAAGTGCCGAGCGTACCTGCTAGTCATTTGATAACTAGCAAAAGTAGTGAGAATGTGCCGCACTTGTGTGCGGAACATCTGGAGTGACGTTAGAATCGATCTGTGTCGGACTCAGTCCGGCGGATCAAAGCTTACGTCACAAAATTCTACTTTTGCCGGTCTCGAGCCTTTGATAACTAAGGCGAATCAGCCTCGCCACAAATACGCTGCAGAGTTCCAGCGTATTTGAGGTTGACGGCTTGATAACTACCCCCCATAGTCTAGTGTTATTAGATGTATATAATTAAAAAAAGATATGTTCCCTAATTCTCTCTTTTAGGCTTCTGCTCGTTTGACCCAAATACTGTAACTTACATGAGAATTGGAGTACATATATGATATTATTATCTGTACACCTTATTATCTCGTTAATCTTAACTACCATGTTTGTACTTGTTGATGTTATTGAATTTGTCTTAGAGCTATACTGGCAGGATTTGCACTCATGACATGGAAAAAAACCTGTGATTTTTTTCTCCCCTCAGATTAACTTGTTTATTCGTTATGGGTTTATATTCACTGGGTGAAAGTGGCTTTTCTAAATATTACATCTGGTGTAAATTTTAGTCTTTTGCCTATGACTGGATCACTCTTGGTTAGATGCCAATGCCTCTTAATAATACTTTATATTTGTTTATGCTGAGCTGAGTAAGTTGTTATAAATGGTATATTGAATATATCAGATTCACCTATTTCTGTATAGTCTATTTTTCTTCTGCTATCATCAAGTAAAAGCTCTCCGTCTATATCTCTGACTTTATTTTTTGTATCTAAAATCTTGGTTTCATTGTAGCCTTTCTCTAAAAATCTCTCTTGTAAGATTGATGCTCGTCTAGCATAATCCTTGATATCTGAACAGTTGCGTCTAATTCTGGAAAATTGCCCTTTTGGTATGTTTCTTTTTCACTTGTCGTGGTGGCTGCTATTGTAATCGATGTAATTATTAGTGTCAACTTTTTAAAAAAATGTAGTAGTGGTTATTTTGTTATCTGATATGAATATCTCTATATCTAAAAAGCTGATTCTCTCTTTGCTAGATTCATGGCTAAATGAAAGCCCTATATTGTTACTGTTTAGGTCTTCTATGAATTGATCGAAAAATTCTTGATCACCCTTCCAGATGATGAATACATCATCTATGAAGCATTTGTAGAGCACGAGATTCGCACCCCAGGGAGTGGTAGATAAAAAGTCCTCCTCAAATTGTGCAACAAACAAGTTGGCATAGCTGGGTGAGAATCTCGTGCCCATCGCTGTCCCTCTTTTTTTGCAAACAGTATTTGCCATAAAATTTAAAATAATTATTACATAAAATGAAGGCCATGCAGTAAAGAATAAAACTTTGTTGTGTGTTGTTAATATCCTGATCTCTTTTTAGATATTTTTCTGTTGCTTCTAACCCTTGTGTGTGTTCTATACAGGTATATAAGGCGCTAACATCACATGTTGCCAGTATGTAATTTTCACACCATTCAATCGCCTAGATTTAGAGTTCTGCGTTAGCCGTCCAAACCAGTGTTAGGGGGTCCTAACGCTGGTTTTGGCTGCCCGCTGGTATTTAGAGTCAGTCAGGAAAGGGTCTAATGCTCACTTTCCAGCCGCGACTTTTCCATACCGCAGATCCCCTTACGTCAATTGCGTATCCTATCTTTTCAATGGGATCTTTCTAACGCCGGTATTTAGAGTCTTGGCTGAAGTGAGCGTTAGAAATCTAATGACAAAACTCCAGCCGCAGAGAAAAGCCAGGACTTAAGAGCTTTCTGGGCTAACGCCGGTTCATAAAGCTCTTAACTACTGTGCTCTAAAGTACACTAACACCCATAAACTACCTATGAACCCCTAAACTGAGGTCCCACCACATCGCCGCCACTATAATTAAATTGTTTAACCCCTAATCTGCCGACCGTACACCGCCTCAACCTACATTATCCCTATGTACCCCTAATCTGCTGCCCCTAACATCGCCGACACCTACATAATATTTATTAACCCCTAATCTGCCCCCCCCAACGTCGCCGCTACCTACCTACCTAATTTTTTAACCCCTAATCTGCCGACCAGATCTTGCCGCCACTATAATAAATGTATTAACCCCTAAACCGCCTCACTCCCGCCTCAAAAACCCTATAGTAAATAGTATTAACCCCTAATCTGCCCTCCCTAACATCGCTGACACCTAACTTCAAGTATTAACCCCTAATCTGACGACCGGACCTCACCGCTACTTTAATAAATGTATTAACCCCTAAATCTAAGTCTAACCCTAACACCCCCCTAAGTTAAATATAATTTAAATCTAATGAAATAAAATAAATCTTATTAAATAAATTATTCCTATTTAAAGGTAAATACTTACCTGTAAAATAAACCCTAATATAGCTACAATATAAATAATAATTACATTGCAGCTATTTTAGGATTCATATTTATTTTACAGGCAACTTTGTATTTATTTTAACCAGGTACAATAGCTATTAAATAGTTAAGAACTATTTAATAGCTACCTAGTTAAAATAATTACAAAATTACCAGTAAAATAAATCCTAACCTAAGTTACAATTAAACCTAACACTACCAATAAATTAAATAAACTACCTACAATTATCTACAATTAAATCAACTAAACTAAATTACAAAAACCCCCCACAAAATTACAACAAAAAAACCCACTAAATTACAAAAATAAAAAAAGATTACAAGAATTTTAAACTAATTACACCTACTCCAAGCCCCCTAAAAAAATAAGGTAATTGTGGAGTCTGGGGAGCGCCTCAAATTGGGCAGAGGACAACTACGTCGCTATGGTTTTAACAAATTTATTATTCACAGACAGTGGATGGTCTATTATCGATCAGTTACAAATAACCAGTAGAAATGGTTAAAACAATGTCACATATATATCACATATAAAATCACATAAAATTACATAGAATTAAACCGGATAAAAATCACATAAAAATAAAAATACATGGATCCATGTAGCATAAAAAATCAATTCATATCACAATGTACAATAACTTTGATAATTATGCAAATAAAACACTTGCGGCTAGATTTAGAGTTTTGTCGGTAATGACCCGCGTATCTAACGCTGGCTTTTTTCTGGCCGCACCTTTAAAATAACTCTGGTATTGAGAGTCCACAGAATGGCTGCGTTAGGCTCCAAAAAAGGAGCGTAGAGCATATTTAACGCAACTGCAACTCTCGATACCAGAGTTGCTTACGGAAGCGGCCAGCCTCAAAAACGTGCTCGTGCACGATTCCCCCATAGGAAACAATGGGGCTGTTCGAGCTGAAAAAAAAACTAACACCTGCAAAAAAGCCGCGTTCAGCTCCTAACGCAGCCCCATTGTTTGCTATGGGGAAACACTTCCTACGTCTGCACCTAACACTCTAACATGTACCCCGAGTCTAAACACTCCTAGCCTTACACTTATTAACCCCTATTCTGCCGCCCCCGCTATCGCTGACCCCTGTATATTATTTTTAACCCCTAATCTGCCGCTCCGTAAACCGCCGCTACTTACATTATCCCTATGTACCCCTAATCTGCTGCCCCTAACACCGCCGACCCCTATATTATATTTATTAACCCCTAATCTGCCCCCCACAACGTCGCCTCCACCTGCCTACACTTATTAACCCCTAATCTGCCGAGCGGACCGCACCGCTATTATTATAAAGTTATTAACCCCTAATCCGCCTCACTAACCCTATCATAAATAGTATTAACCCCTAATCTGCCCTCCCTAACATCGCCGACACCTAACTTCAATTATTAACCCCTAATCTGCCGACTGGAGTTCACCGCTATTCTAATAAATGTATTAACCCCTAAAGCTAAATCTAACCCTAACACTAACACCCCCCTAAATTAAATATAATTTTAATCTAACGAAATTAATTAACTCTTCTTAAATAAATTATTCCTATTTAAAGCTAAATACTTACCTGTAAAATAAATCCTAATATAGCTACAATATAAATTATAATTATATTATAGCTATTTTAGGATTAATATTTATTTTACAGGTAACTTTGTATTTATTTTAACCAGGTACAATAGCTATTAAATAGTTAAGAACTATTTAATAGCTAAAATAGTTAAAATAATTACAAATTTACCTGTAAAATAAATCTTAACCTAAGTTACAATTAAACCTAACACTACACTATCAATAAGTAAATTAAATAAAATACCTATAATTATCTACAATTAAACCTAACACTACACTATCAATAAATAAATTAAATACAATTCCTACAAATAAATACAATTAAATAAACTAACTAAAGTACAAAAAATAAGAAAGAACTAAGTTACAAAAATAAAAAAATATTTACAAACATTAGAAAAAAATTACAACAATTTTAAACTAATTACACCTACTATAAGCCCCCTAATAAAATAACAAAGCCCCCCAAAATAAAAAAATGCCCTACCCTATTCTAAATTACTAAAGTTCAAAGCTCTTTTACCTTACCAGCCCTGAACAGGGCCCTTTGCGGGGCATGCCCCAAGAAGTTCAGCTCTTTTGCCTGTAAAAAAAAACATACAATACCCCCCCCAACATTACAACCCACCACCCACATACCCCTAATCTAACCCAAACCCCCCTTAAATAAACCTAACACTAAGCCCCTGAAGATCTTCCGACCTTATCTTCACCATACCAGGTTCACGGATCGATCCAGAAGAGCTCTTCCGATGTCCTGATCCAAGCGTCCTGATCCAAGCCCAAGCGGGGGGCTGAAGAGGTCCATGATCCGGGTGAAGTCATCATCCAAGCGGGAGCTGAAGAGGTCCATGATCCGGCTGAAGTCTTCATCCAAGCGGGAGCTGAAGAGGTCCATGATCCGGATGAAGTCTTCATCCAAGCGGGAGCTGAAGAGGTCCATGATCCGGATGAAGTCTTCTATCAACGGCATCTTCAATCTTCTTTCTTCGGGAGCCATCATCTTCCATCCGACGTGGAACATCCTCTTCTCCCGACGCCTACTCGCCGAATGACGGTTCCTTTAAATGACGTCATCCAAGATGGCGTCCCTCGAATTCCGATTGGCTGATAGGATTCTATCAGCCAATCGGAATTAAGGTAGGAATATTCTGATTGGCTGATGGAATCAGCCAATCAGAATCAAGTTCAATCCGATTTTCTGATTGGATCAGCCAATCGGATTGAACTTGATTCTGATTGGCTGATTCCATCAGCCAATCAGAATATTCCTACCTTAATTCCGATTGGCTGATAGAATCCTATCAGCCAATCGGAATTCGAGGGACGCCATCTTGGATGACGTCCCTTAATGGAACTGTCATTCGTCGGGAAGTCGTCGTCTGAAGAAGATGGGTCCGCGGTGGAGGTCTTCAAGATGGAGCCGGTCCTCATCGGATGAAGATAGAAGATGCCGCTTGGAAGATGATGGTTGCCGGTCCGGATCTACTCTTCTTCCCGGATAGGATGAAGACTTTGGAGCCCCTTCTGGACTTCTTCAGCCATCAGATGATGGATGTCTAGCCCCCACTTGGGCTTAGATGAAGATTTTGGAGCCAGGACCGATCGGTGATACCCGGTGAGGTGAAGATAAGGTAGGAATATCTTTAGGGTCTTAGTGTTAGGTTTATTTAAGGGGGGTTTGGGTTAGATTAGGGGTATGTGGGTGGTGGGTTGTAATGTTGGGGGGGGGGGTAGTGTATGTTTTTTTTTACAGGCAAAAGAGCTGAATTCTTTGGGGCATGCCCCGCAAAGGGCCCTGTTCAGGGCTGGTAAGGTAAAAGAGCTTTGAACTTTTGTAATTTAGAATAGGGTAGGGCATTTTTTATTTTGGGGGGCTTTGTTATTTTATTAGGGGGCTTAGAGTAGGTGTAATTAGTTTAAAATTGTTTTAATATATTTCTTATGTTTGTAAATATTTTTTTATTTTTTGTAACTTAGTTCTTTTTTATTTTTTGTACTTTAGTTAGTTTATTTCATTGTATTTATTTGTAGGAATTGTATTTAATTTATTTATTGATAGTGTAGTGTTAGGTTTAATTGTAGATAATTATAGGTATTTTATTTAATTTATTTATTGATAGTGTAGTGTTAGGTTTAATTGTAACTTAGGTTAGGATTTATTTTACAGGTAATTTTGTAATTATTTTAACTAGGTAACTATTAAATAGTTCTTAACTATTTAATAGCTATTGTACCTGGTTAAAATAAATACAAAGTTACCTGTAAAATAAATATTAATCCTAAAATAGCTATAATATAATTATAATTTATATTGTAGCTATATTAGGATTTATTTTACAGGTAAGTATTTAGCTTTAAATAGGAATAATTTATTTAATAAGAGTTAATTAATTTCGGTAAATTTAAATTATATTTAATTTAGGGGGTGTTAATGTTAGGGTTAGACTTAGCTTTAGGGGTTAATACATTTATTAGAATAGCGGCGAGATTTGGTCGGCAGATTAGGGGTTAATAATTGAAGTTGGGTGTCGGCGATGTTAGGGAGGGCAGATTAGGGGTTAATAAATATAATATAGGGGTAGGCGGTGTTAGGGGCAGCAGATTAGGGGTACATAGCTATAATGTAGGTGGCGGCTCTTTGCGGTCGGCAGATTAGGGGTTAATTATTGTAGGTAGGTGGCGGCGACGTTGTGGGGGGCAGGTTAGGGGTTAATAAATATAATATAGGGGTCGGCGATGTTAGGGCAGCAGATTAGGGGTACATAGCTATAATGTAGCTGGCGGCGGCATGCGGATGGCAGATTAGGGGTTAATAAGTGTAGGTAGCTGGCGGCGACGTTGTGGGGGGCAGATTAGGGGTACATAGGGATAACGTATGTGGCGGTCGGCAGATTAGGGGTTAAAAAATTTAATCGAGTGTCGGTGATGTGGGGGGGACCTCGGTTTAGGGGTACATAGGTAGTTTATGGGTGTTAGTGTACTTTAGGGCACAGTATTTAAGAGCTTTATGAACCGGCGTTAGCCCAGAAAGCTCTTAACTACTGACTTTTTTCTGCAGCTGGAGTTTTGTCATTAGATTTCTAACGCTCACTTCAGCCACGACTCTAAATGCCGGAGTTAGAAAGATCCCATTGAAAAGATAGGATACGCAATTGACGTAAGGGGATCTGCGGTATGGAAAAGTCGCGGCTGAAAAGTGAGTGTTAGACCCTTTTTTGAATGACTCCAAATACCGGCGGTAGCCTAAAACCAGCGTTAGGAGCCTCTAACGCTGGTTTTCACGGCTACCGCCAAACTCCAAATCTAGGCCTTGGAAAACAGACTTGGTCGTCCTATTAGGCCAATAGGCCAATAGGATATAGTTCTCTGAAAGAGTGGTGTGGTTTGTCAAATGGCTTGTTATTGATAAAATATTCCAGAAATTTCTAATCCTTGAATGCTGTTAAATCAGTTATATATCCTAGATAGAGTCTCTCCTATGAATATAAGTGTCTGTGTGACTTTGTCCAAAGAAGGAAAATTAATAAAAATATAAAAATGTGTCAGCGGTGATGTTGAATTTAGTGATAAAAATTAAAAATAAAAATTAAAATACATAGTGAAGTGCCATGAGAAACTTCCTGTGAAAAAATGAAAAATATATAGAAATATAAAAAATTCCAAATGTGTGCTGAAGTTAATATTATAGATGAGTTCTTGAGAAAGGCCCAGGGAAGGGCCGAAATGCGTTGGCTATTGTATGGTAAGCCTTATTTCAATTGCATTTAGGAATTTGTTAGCGTTATTGCACTATTTTGTGTTTGTTTTCCACAGGTACACTGGGAATTCATGCTCTATTTTTGTTTATATCATTTTTTACCTTCTCACTTATTTTGACCTTTTTTTTTGGATTTTTTGGATTTCCCTTGGATAAACTTTGTACTACACCATATTTTTGGATAAACTGTTTAATACACATAAACACAGGATTCACCGATTTTTACAGAACTGATCTATAATATTAACTTCAGCACACATTTGGAATTATTTATATTTCTATATATTTTTCATTTTTTCACAGGAAGTTTCTCATGGCACTTCACTAAGTATTTTAATTTTTATTTTTAATTTTTATCACTAAATTCAACATCACCGCTGACACATTTTTATATTTTTATTAATTTTCCTTCTTTGGACACAGTCACACAGACACTTATATTCATAGGAGAGACTCTATCTCGGATATATAACCGATTTAACAGCATTCAAGGACTAGGAATTTCTGGAATATTTTATCAATAACAAGCCATTTCACAAACCACACCACTATTGGCCTAATAGGACGACCAAGTCTGTTTTCCAAGGCCTAGATTTGGAGTTCGGCGGTAGCCATCAAAACCAGCGTTAGAGGCTCCTAACGCTGGTTTTGGCCGCCCGCTGGTATTTGGAGTCAGTGATTAAAGGGTCTAACGCTCACTTTTCAGCCGCGACTTTTCCATACCGCAGATCCCCCTACGCCATTTGCGTAGCCTATCTTTTCAATGGGATCTTTCTAACGCTGGTATTTAGAGTCGTTTCTGAAGTTAGCGTTAGAGCTCTAACGACAAAATTCCAGCCGCCTGAAAATAGCAGGAGTTAAGAGCTTTCTGGCTAACGCTGGTTTATAAAGATCTTAACTACTGTACCCTAAAGTACACTAACACCCATAAACTACCTATGTACCCCTAAACCGAGGCCCCCCCACATCGCCGACACTCGATTAAAATTTTTAACCCCTAATCTGCCGACCGCCACCTACGTTATATTTATGTACCCCTAATCTGCTGCCCCTAACCCCGCCGACCCCTGTATTATATTTATTAACCCCTAACCTGCCCCCCACAACGTCGCCGCCAGCTACTTAAAATAATTAACCCCTAATCTTCCGACCGCAAAGCGCCGCCACCTACGTTATCCCTATGTACCCCTAATCTGCTACCCCTAACACCGCCGACCCCTATATTATATTTATTAACCCCTAATCTGCCCCCCACAACGTCGCCGACACCTGCCTACACTTATTAACTCCTAATCTGCCGAGCGGACCTGAGCGCTACTATAATAAAGTTATTAACCCCTAACCCGCCTCACTAACCCTATCATAAATAGTATTAACCCCTAATCTGCCCTCCCTAACATCGCCGACACCTAACTTCAATTATTAACCCCTAATCTGCCGACCGGAGCTCACCGCTATTCTAATAAATGGATTAACCCCTAAAGCTAAGTCTAACCCTAACACTAACACCCCCCTAAGTTAAATATAATTTACATCTAACGAAATAAATTAACTCTTATTAAATAACTTATTCCTATTTAAAGCTAAATACTTACCTGTAAAATAAATCCTAATATAGCTACAATATAAATTATAATTATATTATAGCTATTTTAGGATTAATATTTATTTTACAGGCAACTTTGTAATTATTTTAACCAGGTACAATAGCTATTAAATAGTTAAGAACTATTTAATAGTTACCTAGTTAAAATAATAACAAATTTACCTGTAAAATAAATCCTAACCTAAGTTATAATTAAACCTAACACTACCCTATCAATAAAATAATTAAATAAACTACCTACAATTACCTACAATTAACCTAACACTACACTATCAATAAATTAATTAAACACAATTCCTACAAATAAATACAATTAAATAAACTAGCTAAAGTACAAAAAATAAAAAAGAACTAAGTTACAGAAAATAAAAAAATATTTACAAACATAAGAAAAATATTACAACAATTTTAAACTAATTACACCTACTCTAAGCGCCCTAATAAAATAACAAAGCCCCCCAAAATAAAAAATTCCCTACCCTATTCTAAATTAAAAAAGTTACAAGCTCTTTTACCTTACCAGCCCTGAACAGGGCCCTTTGCGGGGCATGCCCCAAGAATTTCAGCTCTTTTGCCTGTAAAAAAAAACATACAATACCCCCCCCCAACATTACAACCCACCACCCACATACCCCTAATCTAACTCAAACCCCCCTTAAATAAACCTAACACTAATCCCCTGAAGATCTTCCTACCTTGTCTTCACCATCCAGGTATCACCGATCCGTCCTGGCTCCAAGATCTTCATCCAACCCAAGCGGGGGTTGGCGATCCATAATCCGGTCCAGAAGAGGCTCCAAAGTCTTCCTCCTATCCGGCAAGAAGAGGACATCCGGACCGGCAAACATCTTCTCCAAGCGGCATCTTCGATCTTCTTCCATCCGGAGCGAAGCGGCAGGATCCTGAAGACCTCCAGCGCGGAACATCCATCCGGACCGACGACTGAACGACGAATGACTGTTCCTTTAAGGGACGTCATCCAAGATGGCGTCCCTCGAATTCCGATTGGCTGATAGGATTCTATCAGCCAATCGGAATTAAGGTAGGAATTTTCTGATTGGCTGATGGAATCAGCCAATCAGAATCAAGTTCAATCCAATTGGCTGATCCAATCAGCCAATCAGATTGAGCTCACATTCTATTGGCTGTTCCGATCAGCCAATAGAATGCGAGCTCAATCTGATTGGCTGATTGGATCGGCCAATCGGATTGAACTAGATTCTGATTGGCTGATTCCATCAGCCAATCAGAAAATTCCTACCTTAATTCCGATTGGCTGATAGAATCCTATCAGCCAATCTTAATTCGAGGGACGCCATCTTGGATGACGTCCCTTAAAGGAACAGTCATTCGTCGTTCAGTCGTCGGTCCAGATGGATGTTCCGCGCTGGAGGTCTTCAGGATCCTGCCACTTCGCTCCGGATGGAAGAAGATCGAAGATGCCGCTTGGAGAAGATGTTTGCCGGTCCGGATGTCCTCTTCTTGCCGGATTGGAGGAAGACTTTGGAGCCTCTTCTGGACCGGATTATGGATCGCCAACCCCCGCTTGGGTTAGATGAAGATCTTGGAGCCAGGATGGATCGGTGATACCTGGATGGTGAAGACAAGGTAGGAAGATCTTCAGGGGATTAGTGTTAGGTTTATTTAAGGGGGGTTTGGGTTAGATTAGGGGTATGTGGGTGGTGGGTTGTAATGTTGGGGGGGGGGTATTGTATGTTTTTTTTTACAGGCAAAAGAGCTGAAATTCTTGGGGCATGCCCCGCAAAGGGCCCTGTTCAGGGCTGGTAAGGTAAAAGAGCTTGTAACTTTTTTAATTTAGAATAGGGTAGGGAATTTTTTATTTTGGGGGGCTTTGTTATTTTATTAGGGGGCTTAGAGTAGGTGTAATTAGTTTAAAATTGTTGTAATATTTTTCTTATGTTTGTAAATATTTTTTTATTTTCTGTAACTTAGTTCTTTTTTATTTTTTGTACTTTAGCTAGTTTATTTAATTGTATTTATTTGTAGGAATTGTGTTTAATTAATTTATTGATAGTGTAGTGTTAGGTTAATTGTAGGTAATTGTAGGTAGTTTATTTAATTATTTTATTGATAGGGTAGTGTTAGGTTTAATTATAACTTAGGTTAGGATTTATTTTACAGGTAAATTTGTTATTATTTTAACTAGGTAACTATTAAATAGTTCTTAACTATTTAATAGCTATTGTACCTGGTTAAAATAATTACAAAGTTGCCTGTAAAATAAATATTAATCCTAAAATAGCTATAATATAATTATAATTTATATTGTAGCTATATTAGGATTTATTTTACAGGTAAGTATTTAGCTTTAAATAGGAATAAGTTATTTAATAAGAGTTAATTTATTTTGTTAGATAAATATTATATTTAACTTAGGGGGGTGTTAGTGTTAGGGTTAGACTTAGCTTTAGGGGTTAATCCATTTATTAGAATAGCGGTGAGCTCCGATCGGAAGATTAGGGGTTAATAATTGAAGTTAGGTGTCGGCGATGTTAGGGAGGGCAGATTAGGGGTTAATACTATTTATGATAGGGTTAGTGAGGCGGATTAGGGGTTAATAACTTTATTATAGTAGCGCTCAGGTCCGCTCGGCAGATTAGGGGTTAATAAGTGTAGGCAGGTGTCGGCGACGTTGTGGGGAGCAGGTTAGGGGTTAATAAATATAATATAGGGGTCGGCGGTGTTAGGGGTAGCAGATTAGGGGTACATAGGGATAACGTAGGTTGCGGCAGTTTACGGAGCGGCAGATTAGGGGTTAAAAAAAATATGCAGGGGTCAGCGATAGCGGGGGCGGCAGATTAGGGGTTAATAAGTGTAAGGTTAGGGGTGTTTAGACTCGGGGTACATGTTAGAGTGCTAGGTGCAGACGTAGGAAGTGTTTCCCCATAGGAAACAATGGGGCTGCGTTAGGAGCTGAACGCTGCTTTTTTGCAGGTGTTAGGTTTTTTTACAGCTCAAACAGCCCCATTGTTTCCTATGGGAGAATCGTGCACAAGCACGTTTTTGAGGCCGGCCGCGTCCGCAAGCAACTCTGGTATCGAGAGTTGCATTTGCGGTAAAAATGCTCTACGCTCCTTTTTTGGAGCCTAACGCAGCATTTGTTTGAACTCTCGATACCAGAGTTAATTTTATGGTGCGGCCAGAAAAAAGCCTGCGGATCGTTAACAGACCTTTTACCGCCGAACTCCAAATCTAGGCCCAAGTGTTTTATTTGCATAATTATCAAAGTTATTGTACTGTCTGTGAATAATAAATTTGTTAAAACCATAGCAACGTAGTTGTCCTCTGCCCAATTTGAGGCGCTCCTCAGACTCCACAATTATCTGTAATTTCTTCCAAGATATATTAGGTGTCTTGTTTTCTGGGGAGATAGTAGGACACAGGGTAGGCGCTGTGATAACCACTCTTTTTCCCTAAAAAAATAACAAAGCCCCCCAAAATAAAAAAATGCCCTACCCTATTCTAAAATAAAAAGTTTACAGCTCTTTTACCTTACCAGCCCTTAAAAGGGCCTTTTGCGGGGCATGCCCCAAAGAATTCAGCTCTTTTGCCTGTAAAATAACATACAATACCCCCCCAACATTACAACCCACCACCCACATACCCCTAATCTAACCCAAACCCCCCTTAAAAAACCTAACACTAAGCCCCTGAAGATCTCCCTACCTTATCTTCACCACGCCGGGTATCACCGATCCGTCCAGAAGAGGCTCCGAAGTCTTCATCCTATCTGGCAAGAATAGGACATCCGGACCGGCAAACATCTTCATCCAAGCGGCATCTTCTATCTTCATAGAGGAGTGGCTACATCTTCAAGACCTCCGGCGTGGAACATCCTCTTCTCCCGATGACTAGACGACGAATGAAGGTTCCTTTAAGGGACGTCATCCAAGATGGCATCCCTCGAATTCCGATTGGCTGATAGGATTCTATCAGCCAATCGGAATTAAGGTAGGAAAAATCTGATTGGCTGATTGAATCAGCCAATCAGATTGAGCTCGCATTCTATTGGCTGATCCAATCAGCCCTCATTCGTCGTCTAGTCGACGGGAGAAGAGGGTCTTGAAGATGGAGCCGCTCCTCGTCGGATGGATGAAGATAGAAGATGCCGCTTGGATGAAGATGTTTGCCGGTCCGGATGTCCTCTTCTTGCCGGATAGGATGAAGACTTCAGAGCCTCTTCTGGACCTCTTCTTGCCGGATAGGATGAAGACTTGGACGGATCGGTGATACCCGGCGTGGTGAAGATAAGGTAGGGAGATCTTCAGGGGCTTAGTGTTTTTAAGGGGGGTTTGGGTTAGATTAGGGGTATGTGGGTGGTGGGTTGTAATGTTGGGGGGGGGGGTATTGTATGTTTTTTACAGGCAAAAGAGCTGAATTCTTTGGGGCATGCCCCGCAAAAGGCCCTTTTAAGGGCTGGTAAGGTAAAAGAGCTGTAAACTTTTTATTTTAGAATAGGGTAGGGCATTTTTTTTATTTTGGGGGGATTTGTTATTTTTTAGGGGGCTTAGAGTATTAGTTATTAACTATTTAATAGCTATTGTACCTGGTTAAAATAAATACAAAGTTGCCTGTAAAATAAATATTATTCCTAAAATAGCCACAATGTAATTATTATTTATATTGTAACTATATTAGGGTTTATTTTACAGGTAAGTATTTAGCTTTAAATAGGAATAATTTATTTAATAAGATTTATTTTATTTCGTTAGATTTAAATTATATTTAACTTAGGGGGGGTGTTAGGGTTAGGGTTAGACTTAGCTTTAGGGGTTAATATATTTATTATAGTAGCGGTGAGGTCCGGTCGGCAGATTAGGGGTTAATACTTGAAGTTAGGTGTCAGAGATGTTAGGGAGGGCAGATTAGGGGTTAATACTATTTATTATAGGGTTTTTGAGGCGGGAGTGAGGTGGTTTAGGGTTTAATACATTTATTATAGTGGTGGCGAGGTCCGGTCGGCAGATTAGGGGATAATAAGTGTAGGTAAGGTAGCGGCAATGTTGGGGGGGGCAGATTAGGGGTTAATAAATATAATATAGGTGTCGGCGATGTTAGGGGTAGCAGATTAGGGGTACATAGCTATAATGTAGGTTGCGGCGGTGTCCGGAGTGACAGATTAGGGGTTAAAAGTGTAATGCAGGGGTCAGCGATAGCGGGAGCGGCAGATTAGGGGTTAATAATAATATGCAGGGGTCAGCTATAGCGAGGGCGGCAGATTAGGGGTTAATAAGTGTAAGGTTAGGGGTGTTTAGACTCGGGGTTCATGTTAGGGTGTTAGGTGCAGACTTAGGAAGTGTTTCTCAATAGGAAACAATGGGGCTGCGTTAGGAGCTGAACGCTGCTTTTTTGCAGGTGTTGGGTTTTTTTCAGCTCAAGTTGCCCCATTGTTTCCTATGGGGGAATCGTGCATGAGCACGTTTTTGAAGCTGGCCGCGTCCGTAAGCAATGCTGGTATTGAGGGTTGAAGTGGCGGTAAATATGCCTGTACGCTCCCTTTTTGGAGCCTAACGCAGCCCTTCAGAGAACTCTCAATACCAGCGTTGTTTAAAAGGTACGGGGGAAAAAAGCACGCGTAGCTAACGCACCCCTTCTAACGCAAAACTCTAAATCTAGGTGTATATCTTTTATTATATTTAAAAAAACGTTTTGTATCTTTTAGATGTGATGTTACAGTTTTTACATGTTTCTGAAGGAAAAAATCTACGTACTGTGAGAGATTGGAAGTTAATGAATCAATCCCCGATATTATGGGGCGTCCTGATTGGTTTATGGTGTCTTTATGTATTTTTGGCAAAAAATAGAATACCGGTGTTCTATGGTATTCTATTGTAAGAAATTTTAGTTCTTGGTTATCAATTATTCCATTTTCTTTAGCTTTTAATAACATAAAATCTAAGTTGTTTTTCATTTTGTTTATCGGGTTATTGGGGAGTTTTTTGTATGTTACTGTATCCTCTAGTAATCTTTCAGGTACTTTTCCGTGTCTACAATGACAACCCCTCCCCCCATATCAGCCTGTTTTATGGTGATGTTTTGTTATCTTTTAGTCCTTTAAGGGTCCATTTAATATCCTTATTTGTATCTAATTTCTCAATGTCTTCCTTCACTTTTCTCTCGAACATTTCTATAGCACTACCTTTTTCTTGGGTTGGAAAAAAACTAGATTTCTGTTTCAAATTGGTGTGTATGTAGAGTCATAGGTTGGAGGGTTTGTGAGTGGGTTGCACTTAAAATATTTTTTCAGAGTTAATTTTCTGGTAAATTGATTCACATTCACATCACAAGGAATTTTAAAACAATATTGGCCACGAGTGAATTAAGAAGAAAGATAAAAACAAAAGCACAAACTGACTTGGATGGAAACAAAATAACTTTTTTATCCATGGTAGATACATAGAAAACAATAAAGAGGACACTCACTTATATAAACATTTTAAAGATTTACACCAGGGGAGGAGCAATGATATCTTATATTGGGGTATCCATAGGGTCACTGGAGAGGAGGCAATATAGAAAAAAACATTACTTATTAAAGAAGCAGAGCTGAATTATAAATATGACACTCTATTTCCTTTTAGGCCTAGATTTGGAGTTTGGCGGTAAAAGGGCTGTTAACGCTCCGCGGGCTTTTTTCTGGCCGCACCATAAAATTAACTCTGGTATCGAGAGTTCAAACAAATGCTGCGTTAGGCTCCAAAAAAGGAGCGTAGAGCATTTTTACCGCAAATGCAACTCTCGATACCAGAGTTGCTTACGGACGCGGCCAGCCTCAAAAACGTGCTCGTGCACGATTCTCCCATAGGAAACAATGGGGCTGTTTGAGCTGAAAAAAAACCTAACACCTGCAAAAAAGCAGCGTTCAGCTCCTAACGCAGCCCCATTGTTTCCTATGGGGAAACACTTCCTACGTCTGCACCTAACACCCTAACATGTACCCCGAGTCTAAACACCCCTACCCTTACACGTATTAACCCCTAATCTGCTGCCCCCGCTATCGCTGACCCCTGCATTATATTATTAACCCCTAATCTTCCGCTCCGTAAACCGCCGCAACTTACATTATCCCTATGTACCCCTAATCTGCTGCCCCTAACACCGCCGACCCCAGTATTATATTTATTAACCCATAATCTGCCCCCCTCAACGTCGCCGACACCTGCCTACACTTATTAACCCCTAATCTGCCGAGCGGACCTGAGCGCTACTATAATAAAGTAATTAACCCCTAATCCGCCTCACTAACCCTATCATAAATAGTATTAACCCCTAATCTGCCCTCCCTAACATCGCCAACACCTAACTTCAATTATTAACCCCTAATCTGCTGACCGGACCTCACCGCTACTATAATAAATGTATTAACCCCTAAAGCTAAGTCTAACCCTAACACTAACACCCCCTAAGTTAAACTCGGAATTAGACCTTTCACCTTTTTTGTTTGAATAAAATAAGTTCTTTCATGGTTTCAAAAAGATTAACTGTAAAATCTATCGGCTAGATTTAGAGTTTGGCGTTAGCCGTCAAAACCAGCGTTAGAGGCTACTAACACCGGGTTTGGCCGCCCGCTTGTATTTAGAGTCAGTCAGGAAAGGGTCTAACGCTCACTTTGCAGCCGCGACTTTTCCATACCGCAGATCCTCCTAAGCCATTTGCGTATCCTATCTTTTCAATGGGATCAATCTAACGACAAAACTCCAGCCACAGAAAAAAGTCAGGAGTTAAGAGCTTTATGGGCTAACGCCGGTTCATAAAGCTCCTAACTACTGTGCTCTAATGTACACTAACACCCATAAATTACCTATGTACCCCTAAACCGAGGCCCCCCCACATCGCCGCCACTCTATTACATTTTTTAACCCCTAATCTGCCGTCCGCACACCGCCGCAACCTACGTTATCCCCATGTACCCCTAATCTGCTGCCCCGCCACCAACGTTGCTGCTACCTACCTACACTTATTCACCCCTAAACCGCCTCACTCCCGCCTCAATAATCCTATAATAAATATTATTAACCCCTAATCTGCCCTCCCTAACATCGCCGACACCTAACTTCAAGTATTAACCCCTAATCTGCCGACCGGACCTCGTCGCTACTATAATAAATGTATTAACCCTTAAAGCTAAGTCTAACCCTAACTCTAACACCCCCCTAAGTTAAATATAATTGAAATCTAACTAAATAAATTAACTCTTATTAAATAAATTATTCCTATTTAAAGCTAAATACTTACCTGTAAAATAAACCCTAATATAGCTACAATATAAATTATAATTATATTGTAGCTATTTTAGGATTAATATTTATTTTACAGGTAACTTTTTATTTATTTTAACCAGGTACAATAGCTATTAAATAGTTAATAACTATTTAATAGCTACCTAGTTCAAATAATTACAAAATTACCTGTAAAATAAATCCTAACCTAAGTTACAATTAAACCTAACACTACACTATCAATAAATTAATTAAATAAAATACCTACAATTATCTACACTTAAATCTAACACTACACTATCAATAAATTAATTAAATAAAATACCTACAAATAAATACAAATAAATAAACTAACTAAAGTACAAAAAATAAAAAAAGCTACGTTACAAAAAATAAAAAAATTAAATACAAACATTATAAAAATATTACAACAATTTTAAGCTAATTCAGCCAATCGGAATTCGAGGGATGCCATCTTGGATGACGTCATTTAAAGGAACCTTCATTCGGACTTAGGACGTCGGAAGAAGAGGATGGATCCGCGCTGGAGGTCTTCAAGATGGAGCCGCTCGTCATCGGATGAAGATAGAAGATGCCGCTTGGATCGAGATGGTTGCCGGTCCGGATCTCCTCTTCTTCCCGGATAGGATGAAGACTTTGGAGCCTCTTCTGGACCTCTTCAGCCTCCGCTTGATAAAAGACTTCAGCCGGATGATGGATCACCAGCCCCCGCTTGGGCTTGGATGAAGACTTCGGAGTCTGGAACGATCGGTGATACCTGGCATGGTGAAGACAAGGTAGGAAGATCTTCAGGGGCTTAGTGTTAGGTTTATTTAAGGGGGGTTTGGGTTAGATTAGGGGTATGTGGGTGGTGGGTTGTAATGTTGGGGGGGTATTGTATGTTTTTTTTTACAGGCAAAAGAGCTGAATTCTTTGGGGCATGCCCCGCAAAAAGCACTTTTAAGGGCTGGTAAGGTAAAAGAGCTTTTCTATTTTAATTTTAGAATAGGGTAGGGCATTTTTTTTTTTTAGGGGGCTTTGTTATTTTATTAGGGGGCTTAGAGTAGGTGTAATTAGCTTAAAATTGTTGTAATATTTTTATTATGTTTGTAATAATTTTTTTTATTTTTTGTAACTTAGCTTTTTTTATTTTTTGTACTTTAGTTAGTTTATTTAATTGTATTTATTTGTAGGTATTGTATTTAATTAATTTATTGATAATGTAGTGTTAGATTTAATTGTAGATAATTGTAAGTATTTTATTTAATTAATTTATTGCTAGTGTAGTGTTAGGTTTAATTGTAACTTAGGTTAGGATTTATTTTACAGGTTATTTTGTATTACTTTTAGCTAGGTAGCTATTAAATAGTTATTAACTATTTAATAGGTATTGTACATGGTTAAAATAAATACAAAGTTGCCTGTAAAATAAATATAAATCCTAAAATAGCTACAATATAATTATAATTTATATTGTAGCTATATTAGGGTTTATTTTAGAGGTAAGTATTTAGCTTTAAATAGGAATAATTTATTTAATAAGAGTTAATTTATTTTGTTAGATTTAAATTATATTTAACTTAGGGGGTGTTAGTGTTAGGGTTAGACTTAGCTTTAGGGGTTACTAAATTTATTAGAGTAGCGGCGAGGTCCGGTCAGCAGATTAGGGGTTAATACTTGAAGTTAGGTGTCAGCGATGTTAGGGAGGGCAGATTAGGGGTTCATACTATTTATTATAAGGTTAGTGAGGCGGATTAGGGGTTAATACATTTATTATAGTAGCGGTGAGGTCCGGTCGGCAGATTAGGGGTTAATTATTGTAGGTAGCTGGCGGCGACATTGTGGGGGGCAGATTAGGGGTTAATAAATATAATATAGGGTCGGCGGTGTTAGGGGCAGCAGATTAGGGGTACATAGGTATAATGTAGATCGCGGCGGTGTACGGAGCGGCAGATTAGGGGTTAAAAAAAATATGCAGGGGTCAGCGATAGCAGGGTTGGCAGATTAGGGGTTAATAAGTGTAAGGTTAGGGGTGTTTAGACTCGGGGTACATGTTAGGTGCAGACATAGGAAGTGTTTCCCCATAGGAAACAATGGGGCTGCGTTAGGAGCTGAACACTGCTTTTTTGCAGGTGTTAGGTTTTTTTACAGCTCAAACAGCCCCATTGTTTTCTATGGGGGAATCGTGCAAGAGCACGTTTTTGAAGTTGGCCACGTCCGTAAGCACCGCTGGTATTGAGAGTTGCAGTGGCGGTAAATATGCCTGTACGCTCCCTTTTTGGAGCCTAACGCAGCCATTCTGTGAACTCTAAATACCAGAGGTATTTAAAAGGTGCGGGGAAAAAAAAGCCAGCGTTAGCTACGCGGGTCGTTACCGACAAAACTCTAAATCTAGCCGACTGTCGGCTAGATTTAGAGTTTGGCGTTAGCCGTCAAAACCAGCGTTAGAGGCTCCTAACGCTGGTTTTGGGCTACCGCTGGTATTTAGAGTCAGTCAGGAAAGGGTCTAACGCTCACTTTTAGCCGCAACTTTTCCATACCGCAGATCCCCCTACGCCATTTGCGTATCCTATCTTTTCAATGGGATTTTTCTAACGCTGGTATTTAGAGTCTTGGCTGAAGTAAGCGTTAGAAATCTAACGACAAAACTCCAGCCGCAGAAAAAAGACAGGAGTTAAGAGCTTTCTGGGCTAACGCCGGTTCATAAAGCTCTTAACTACTGTGCTCTAAAGTACACTAACACCCATAAACTACCTATGTACCCCTAAACCATGGCCCCCCCACATCGCCGCCACTCTAATAATTTTTTTTAACCCCTAATCTGCCGACCGCACACCGCCGCAACCTACGTTATCCCTATGTACCCCTAATCTGCTGCCCCTAACACCGCCGACCCCTATATTATATTTATTAACCCCTAATCTGACACCCCCAACATCGCCGCAACCTACCTACAATTATTAACCCTTAATCCGCCTCACTAACCCTATAATAAATAGTATTAAACCCTAATCTGCCCTCCCTAACATCGCCGACACCTAACCAAGTATTAACCCCTAATCTGCCGACCGGACCTCACCGCTACTATAATAAATGTATTAACCCCTAAAGCTAAGTCTAACCCTAACACTAATACCCCCCTAAGTTAAATATAATTTTATTCTAACGAAATAAATTAACTCTTATTAAATAAATTATTCCTTTTTAAAGCTAAATACTTACCTGTAAAATAAACCCTAATATAGCTACAATATAAATTATAATTATATTGTAGCTATTTTAGGGTTTATATTTATTTTACAGGCAACTTTGTAATTATTTTAACCAGGTACAATAGCTATTAAATAGTTAAGAACTATTTAATAGCTACCTAGTTAAAATAAGTACAAAATTACCTGTAAAATAAATCCTAACCTAAGTTACAATTAAACCTAACACTACACTATCAATAAATTAATTAAATACAATACCTACAAATAAATACAATTAAATAAACTAACTAAAGTACAAAAAATAAAAAAAGCTAAGTTACAAAAAATACAAAAATTAATTACAAACATAATAAAAATATTACAACAATTTTAAGCTAATTACACCTACTCTAAGCCCCCTAATAAAATAACAAAGCCCCCCAAAATAAAAAAATGCCCTACCCTATTCTAAAATTAAAATAGAAAAGCTCTTTTACCTTACCAGCCCTTAAAAGGGCCTTTTGCGGTGCATGCCCCAAAGAATTCAGCTCTTTTGCCTGTAAAAAACAACATACAATACCCCCCCCAAAATTACAACCCACCACCCACATACCCCTAATCTAACCCAAACCCCCCTTAAATAAACCTAACACTAAGCCCCTGAAGATCTTCCTACCTTGTCTTCACCATGCCAGGTATCACCGATCATTCCAGGCTCCGAAGTCTTCATCCAAGCCCAAGCGGGGGCTGGAGATCCATCATCCGGCTGAAGTCTTCAATCAAGCGGCGGCTGAAGAGGTCCAGAAGAGGCTCCAAAGTCTTCATCCTATCCTGGCAGAAGAGTAGATCCGGACCGGCAACCATCTTCTTCCAAGCGGCATCTTCTATCTTCATCCGATGACAAGCAGCTCCATCTTGAAGACCTCCAGCGCGGATCCATCCTCTTCTTCCGACGTCCTAAGTCCGAATGAAGGTTCCTTTAAATGACGTCATCCAAGATGGCGTCCCTCGAATTCCGATTGGCTGATAGGATTCTATCAGCCAATCGGAATTATGGTAGGGAAAATCTGATTGGCTGATTGAATCAGCCAATCAGATTGAGCTTGCATTCTATTGGCTCTTCCGATCAGCCAATAGAATGTGAGCTTAATCTGATTGGCTGATTGGACCAGCCAATCGGATTGAACTTGAATCTGATTGGCTGATTCCATCAACCAATCAGATTTTTCCTACCTTAATTCCGATTGACTGATAGAATCCTATCAGCCAATCGGAACTCGAGGGACGCCATCTTGGATGACATAATTTAAAGGAACCTTCATTCGGACTTAGGACGTCGGAAGAAGAGGATGGATCCGCCCCGGAGGTCTTCAAGATGGAGCCGCTTGTCATCGGATGAAGATAGAAGATGCCGCTTGGAAGAAGTTGGTTGCCGGTCCAGATCTACTCTTCTGCCCGGATAGGATGAAGACTTTGGAGCCTCTTCTGGACCTCTTCAGCCGCTGCTTGATAGAAGACTTCAGCCGGATGATGGATCTCCAGCCCCCGCTTGGGCTTGGATGAAGACTTCGGAGCCTGGAGCGATCGGTGATACCTGGCATGGTGAAGACAAGGTAGGAAGATCTTCAGGGGCTTAGTGTTAGGTTTATTTAAGGGGGGTTTGGGTTAGATCAGGGGTATGTGGGGGGTGGGTTGTAATGTGTAGGTGTTGGGTGGCGCAAAAATGCTATTTCCCGTGTGTTTATATTATTATATCGATTAATGTGTTGCCATTGAATATTTCATTCCATATATAAAATACCACAGTATTATCAGTATTGATATAAATATTTTATTGTTAGTAAGTAAATGTTAATACACTGTATATAAAAATTGACACCGGTGTCATTGCAGTTTGGCCTAAATAAAAAACATATAAAAATAAACCAATAAAATGTACAAATATAAAATCACTTTAACAATAACACAATTTTTACTTGCTGTGTATTCCGCTATTTCGTTACATATGTATTAGCTAATTACCCTTGTTCATATGTATATCTTAGTAAAATTCTATATAAAATTCTATGTAAACCTTAAGCGGTTTTACAAAGAGCCAAAGTATTATCTATGTAAAATTCTATGTACACCTTATGCGGTTTTGCAAAGAGCCAGAGTTTTATCCAGAGTTTTAACCGTGGTTACGGAGCGGTTATGCCAGGTAAGTTAAGATATCTGAGAAACAGTTACCTTTGTTGGAATCATCTGAATTCTTGCGGTTAAATATATGCCGCTATCCTTGGATTTTACCTGTCGGTCAGTGACCGGACTGTGTTACTCCGTTTCACCTGGAGTTCCCTCAGTTAGTGAGTCTTGGTGCCTCAGGTTCTTATGTGGTTAAATATACGCCGCTATAAAAACACTCCTCGCCTTTCTCTTGCTTGGGGACTTGATCTTTGATGAGAAGACAATGTGATGTTTAGTGCCGTTGGATATTCTCCTGTCGGTCAGTGACCGATCTTGTCTTCGCTGGATGCAGAGGTAGTGCGGGGGTTTATGCCGCTGTGTGTTTTACACTTATCTTCCTTACGGTCAGTGACTGATCAAATATTCTGTTTCAGGCCTGATCACGGTTAAATAAATGCCGCTAGTGCTGATGAGGGCCTGGTAGGTGAAGGCAAAATTTCTCAAACCTTGATGATTGTGGACTTTCTTAGGTGGATGGTCAGAAGCTCTTCTCTGAGTTCTAATTCGATCGATGTAGCATATTTCGGTATCTACGCGTTTCGGCTGTGCAGCCTTTTTCAAGATACCTGTATGATGGATTGTCCTGCTATTTATACCCTATTAGGGTTAACTCTTAGGGTCCTGGACATTTTCTATATGTTATATTTACAATATTACAGCTTAATATCAGACAGTATTCTGTGTAATCTGATAGTTATTGTCTACATTTAGGGCAGATTTGCAACAATTAAGATAAGTTTATTTGCATATTTACAAGGTTGCTGATACTTTTCTTACGTAAATAAATACACTTTACTGCTACATTTAGCGTGTGAAAGTAAAAATTTTAAAAGGAATGAAATATTTCGCAGGCATTGATTACAAATTTATGAATTGTATTTCTTTGCTCAATGCATTACAAATGGCGTTTAGTTTTTGTTACGTGTAAAGAATATATATATATATGTATATTTGATATATTCCACATTGTTTTTAGAAAACTCTACTTAGTATTCTACATCAATTAAATTTAGATTTAGTCTAATTTGAGATGTGTTTCTTATAATTATAAGAAACACATCTCAAATTAGACTAAATCTAAATTTAATTAATCAGATAATCAGACCTAATATTTAACCCATTTTTTTTTTTTTTTTTCTCTCAAGAGATTTTTCTATATCCATTTATCTATATCCATTTATCCCCCCTATTTAACAAGCGGTGCTTACCCGCTGAATTCCTCCCCCACCCATAATATTTTTACTATAAGCTACTTTTAGGCCCAGTAGCGGCCACAAATCTGACTATTCTATACTATTTCATTTCTACGTAACTAATGGTCCCATGAGAGGCCTTTTCACTAGTCAGACAGTTTTGCTAATGTATATAAAAATCTAGAGGTTTGAGAAACTAATTTGCTGTTAGACATTGTTGCAATTTTTGCTGTTTTGGATCTCTATTGTCATTCTATGGCCGACAATGTCTATTCACAAATGACTGAAACGCTTTTACTGTTTCACGCATATTAATGTGTGATGTTTATTGTATTGTCGCATAACCTCAATAAAAAAAATATTTAAAAAAAATAAAATAATAAAAGGCATGGAATCCAAAATAATAAAAATACTTATAATATTCTTCGCTTGGTTCACGGAGCTCTTCTTAAGTGCAACCACCCTGTATCGTGGCTAGCTCTGCCCCCTTGAAACAAATCATTTAATCAGCAGCCTGCTTTATCTGGGATGTTTGTTTGCAATTCTGGGCCTTGACATTGAGAGTTATACTCTGAAACACTCTCTGCTCCTGTATCCTGTGTGAAATATAGATTTGTTGGATTTCCTGGTTCCTGATTTCTGCTACAATTACTGACTACTCTTCTGGATAATCCCTTTGCACTGTGTTTCATTTTTGGACTGATTTCCTGGCAATTGATCTTGCCTAAAACTTTCTTTCCTAAGGACTGACTCAGGTACTTTTGCTTGCTTGTTTCCTGATACTACAAAGTTCCAATTTGCAGTCTATGCAAGTATCCTGTTTGTTTCTACAAAGTTCTAAATTGCAGTCTATGCAAGTATCCTGTTTGTTTCTACAAAGTTCCAAATTGCAGTCTATGCAAGTATCCTGTTTGTTTCTACAACGTTCCACATTGCAGTCTACGCAAGTATCCTGTTTGTTTCTACAAAGTTCCAAATTGCAGTCTATGCAAGTATCCTGTTTGTTTCTACAACGTTCCACATTGCAGTCTACGCAAGTTTCCTGTTTGTTTCTATAAAGTTCCAAATTGCAGTCTATGCAAGTATCCTGTTTGTTTCTACAAAGTTCCAAATTGCAGTCTATGCAAGTATCCTGTTTGTTTCTACAAAGTTCCAAATTACAGTTTATGCAAGTTTCCTGTTTGTTTCTACAAAGTTCCAGTTTGCAGTATATGCAAGTTTCCTTAAAGTACCAGTTTGCAGTTTATGCAAGTTTCCAGTTTGTGTCCAGTCTACAGCATATGCAAGTATCCTGCTTGTTATTACAAGGCCCTGCATTCCTGCATGTTATTACACAGTTCCAGTCTTCAGCATATGCAAGTATCCTGTCTGTTATACAAGCTCTGCTTTCCTGCCTGATACTACACAGTTCCAGTTCTACAGCATATGCAAGTATCCTGCTTGTTATTACAAATCTCTGCATTCCTGCATGTTATTACACAGTTCCAGTCTTCAGCATATGCAAGTATCCTGTCTGCTTTTCTGCCTGATACTACACAGTTCTAGTTCTACAGCATATGCAAGTATCCTGCTTGTTATTACAAACCTCTGCTTTCCTGCGTGTTATTACACAGTTCCAGTCTTTGCATATGCAAATATCCTGTCTGTTACACATAGCTCTGCATTCCTGCTGTTATTATACAGTTCTACAGCATATGCAAGTATCCTGCTAGTTATTACAAAGCTCTGCATTCCTGCCCGTTATTTCACTGTTCCAGTCTACAGCATATGCAAGTATCCTGCCTGTTATTACAAAGAACTGTATTCCTGCCTTATACAACAACCTATAGACTGTCTTATCTAATTGCATATCTCTACATTGCTTTATCCTAAAAATAAAACCATCTCCTTTATTTCCTAAAACCTTGTACCTGTTTAATTATGCCTAAAAGGAAAGACTCACGCAGACAAAACACAACATTAACCCCAAAACCTGACACCTCTGCACAACAGCTTCTTACTCCTAAACCTGCTCCCTTGTAGAGTATGACAACTTCAGAGGAAAAGTACCGAAGAAAAAGTAATAACCTTTGCCTCTACTGTGCTGGCCAAGGACATGATGTGAAAACCTGTCCCCTACTTATACGACAAAAGAAGGGTAAGAATACTCTTGCTACATATTGTCCCTCAACTCAGGAAATAACTGAATCTTACTGTGCTTTACCCATTTTTTTTACAGTGGGATCATCAGCTTATTCCAACTGATGCTGTTATTGATTCAGGAGCATCCGGAGTGTTCATAGATAAAAATATTGTATATCTCAATAAAATACCTATAGTTAAAAAGAACACACCTGTCGTTATTCAAGTCATTGATGGTTCACATATACCTTCTGGTCCTATTAAACATCACACTGTACCTATCAAATTATCCCCAAAAACTGGACCTACTGAAAGTATTTCTTTCGATATCATAACTTCACCTTTATTTCCAGTAGTCCTAGGACTTCAATGGCTCAGTTTACATCAACCAATCATATGTTGAAAAACCTTAAGTGTTGATCTAAATTCTGAATATTGTAACATGACATGTTATCATACTCACGTTATCAATCAAATCTCTCAGTTACACATACCATCGGGAGGCGTAACTAGAAACCACAGGGCCCAGGTGCAAGAATCTAAGAAGAGAAGAAGCTGGAATTTTCTTTGTGAGAAACAAAGACAATACGATCAGACCAATAATAGATTACAGAGAGCTTAATAAGCGAACTGTAAAAAATAGGTATCCGATTCCTTTAATACCCAAACTCATTGAACGGTTACAGGGCGCAAAGATCTATACGAAACTGGATTAGAGGGGAGTTTATAATCTCATACGAATCAAAGAAGGGCATTCATTAATGGTTAACAGCTTTTAGGATCCGATATCTTCTCTATGAATACACGGTCATGCCCTTCTGGCTGTGTAATGCCCTCGCAACATTTCAATATTTTTTTTAATGAAGTGTTTCATGACTTTCTTGATATATACATCATGATCTATTTAGACAATATTCTAATTTATTCAGAAAACTTTGATGACCATGTTAAACATGTTTGAAGCATTTTATCTCGATTAAAAACCCATCATTTATATGCAAAACCCGAAAAATGTATTTGACACAAATCAAATCACCTTTCTGGGTTAACACATTTCTCCAAAAGTAATACAGTTGGATGACTCAAAGATTATAGCCGTAAAATCCTGCCCTACACCTACAAATAAAAAAGAAGTTCAGAGATTCTTAGGATTCTCTAACTTCTATCGAAAATTTATAGAAGGTTTTGCAGAAGTTAACAAACCTTTAACCTATCTCACAGGGAATAAGATATTCAAGTGGACACCAGAAGCCCAAGAATCCTTTGAAAAACTAAAATCAAAATCAACTACTGCACCCATTCTACAATTTCCAGATACCCAACTTCAATTCACTCTGGAGATTGATGCCTCAGATTATGCAGTGGGAGCAATACTCTCACAATGCAGATCTGTCAAGGATTCACTTCATCCAGTTGCATTCTATTCTAAAACCACAAATAGTGCACAAATGAATTACCCTATAGGGGAAAAAGAGTTGCTAGCAATAAAACTAGCTCTAGAGAATTGAAGACATTTGCTAGAAGTAACTGAGTACCCAATACTGATTTTTACCAATCACAAAAATCTCGAGTACTTGAAAAATAGTAAAACACTAACCTCAAGACAAATAAGGTGGAGTCTGTTCTTTGTTTTAATTACATCATTTCGTATAGACCATCTAATAAAAATGTAAAAGCTGATAGCCTCTCCAGAAAAGACCCAAGACCAATTCACAACCTGCAACCGTCTCCAATCCTGAATCCAAAAAGTTTTCTGGGTCTATCCATACAAACAATTAAATCACTGAAGCAACATCAATTACAAGATGAGGACCATAGGAATGAATCTCTACACCAACATTCGGATGGCTTGTTGTACAAAGAAGATCTACATTTTGTTTCTCTTTCCCTGTGATTTGATGTACAAAAACAAATCCATGATTCACCCATCTCTGGACATCCTGGAATTAACAAAACCATGGATTTATGGAAAAGGTCATTCTGGTGGCCTAACATGTTACAGACTGTTAAGGATTTCATTCAAACATGTAGTGTTTGTGCACTAAACAATCTCCATATGGTTTACTCATGTCACTTCCAGTTCCAACAAAACCATGGGAAGGAATAGGCATGGACTTCATAGTAGACCTACCTCTTTCAGAGAAGAATAATACCATACTTTTAGTAGTTGACCATCTGAGAAAAATGGCACATTTTATTCCTTTTCATTGCCTTCCGACCGCTAATCAAACTGTCCAACTCTTTATTGACCATATTTTCAGATATCATGGACTAACTACTTCCATTACCTCAGATAGAGGATCACAGTTCACCTCGAAATTCTGGACTAATTTCTGCAAACAACTTCAAATACAACACAATGATAGTACTGCTTACCATCCCCAAACCAATGGTCAGACAGAGAAGACCAACCAATGGTTAGAGCAGTATTTAAGGTGTTATTGTACATTCCAACAGGAAAAACTGGACTGCACTCTTATCCTTAGCAGAATTCTTATATAACAATTCCATCAACTCCACCACCAAAACTACTCCTTTCTATCTAAACAAAGGATACCATCCTAAATCCTATCTTTTTCCAACTAAACAAACATCTTGCCCGACTTTGAATGATACCTTAACCAACTTAAAAGAAGTCCATAGTAATTTACAGGATACTATCAAGGCGGATCAAAATTGCCAGAAAATTTACTATGACAAAAAACACGTCAAACCACCGGAATACAAAATTGGCAGTCAGGTCTGGTGTAATAGTCTGTATTTGTAGCAATTTGAACAAGCATTTAATTTTGTTTTATAAATAAGAACCAACAATTTCCTCAAAAGTAGGTTTGTAACATAAAAGAAGCTTGATGAATTCGTTGTCAGTGCTTCATATAATGTATTACTATTTGCCCAATAAGTGACAGTTTATTAACTTCATAAACTGTATTACTTTCAGGGCATTTGATAATGCAAACAGTTCAAATTAAGCAGTAACGTAAAATATAGTATTCCTTAATTAGGCAGGTAAAGTTCATCAAAATAAGTAAGGATAACGATTAATAATAAAATAATTAGGTCTGACCTGAGAACACAGGAATTGTTACTTGTCCGTTTGTTATGAACAGCAGCGTGGTACTCAGAGGGAGAGCGGTTGCGGCTGCAGCTGATGACGTCACCGCTACTTGCTGTGCTGTGTATGAAGCTGCTTGAATCCTGTTACCTTGTAAATGCTTCAGGGTTTGATGTCGAGTTAGTTTGATTTCCTTTTAGTATGAAATATCTTCCAGTGTTGAATTGAGTAGAAGAGCTGCTAGATGTAGGAATGAAAAATAAGAGATGTTATCAGTAACTCTTCAAATAAGAATTTATGAGGCTGTTGGAGAGTGAGGAAAACTCTCAGTGTAACGCTTGTGCTGTGAATCCTTTCTCAATTAACCAGCAATGAATGCTGGGGGGAAGTGCTTGATATAGGAGGCTCTTAAAGGGACAGATCATTAGCAAGCAGTAACCCTGACAGAGCCCCCCACAAAAAGAACCACAGCGAGGTTCAAGGCCTAGGACGATCAGGGTTACGTCTATGGAAGAGGGAAATCAGACGTGGAGCAGATATGTTCGAGGCAGGCTCCCAGGAATCATCCTCATGGCCAAAACCTTTCCAATGAACCAAATAGAAAAGATTCCCACGACGTAGTCTAGAATCCAGAATGCTATGAACCTCATACTGGCAATCAAGATTAGCAGAAGGTATTGGGTCTTCTGATGTAATATTTGTTATGGGTAGGTTGCAAGGTTTGATAAGAGACACATGGAAAGTTGGATGTATCTTAAAAGTTGATGGTAGTTGGAGTGTAACTGTTGTTGGACCATTTACCCTGACGATAGGGTAAGGACCCAAAAAGAGTTTACCTAGTTTCCTACAAGGATAAGGTATCTTGAGGTTCTTAGTGGAGAGCCATACTTGTTGTCCTACGGAATATTGAGGACTAGGTCTGTGGCGAAGATCGTAGTACCTGCGTTGTGATGCCTGTGCCTGAAGAATATGTTCACGAATTGAAGAAAAGTTAGCAGAAATGTCATTAACCAGATCATTCACCTGAGGACATGGGGTGTCAATCTTCGGAAGTAGTGTGAAATTTGGATGTAAACCATAATTTATAAAAAATGGTGATGTGCCAGTTGTAGAACTCTTATTATTATTATAGGCAAATTCTGCTAGGGGCAAGTAGGTGGCCCAAGAATCTTGTTGGTGAGAGCAGAAACAACGTAGGTATTGCTCTAGCCACTGGTTCACCCTCTCCGTCTGCCCATTCGTCTGAGGATGGTAAGCAGTGGTGAGTTTTTGTTCTATATGCAGAGCAGCACACAAATTTCTCCAGAACTTAGATGTGAATTGGGTTCCACGGTCACTAAGGATGGTTTTAGGTATTCCATGCAGTCTTACAATATTTTGAATGAACAATTCACTGGTGAACTTGGAAGTGGGTAGGGAGGTAACCGGTATGAAATGTGCCATCTTTGAGAATAGATCGGTGACAACCATTATAGTGGTATATTTGTTGGAGAGAGGTAAGTCCACGATAAAGTCTAGGGATACCGCCTCCCAGGGTACTTGAGGTACAGGTAAAGGCTGTAAAAGACCCACAGGGAGTTGTTTAGAAGGTTTGGAGGTTGCGCATATAACACATTTAGAAATATATTCTTTGAGATCGAGGTTAAGAGTAGGCCACCAAAAAGATCTCTTAAGTAAATCCAAAGTTTTATCCCTTCCCATGTGTCCAGCAAGGGGAGACTCATGAACTGTTTTCAAGATTGAAGATCTAAGATTTGGAGGTATGTATAGCTTCCCGTCCTTATAGAGTAAGCCATCAGAATTGTAAGTAAGATCTGTATGAGGTACTGATGGATCAATAGCAGTAGCATCTTTTATCACTGTAGTTAGACTTGTTATAACTCCAATGATAGAGTCCTTAGGAACAATAGTAGTAGGAATGCATGGTATTATAGGTTTAGGACCTTGTCTAGAGAGGGCGTCAGCCTTGCCATTTTTTGTACCAGGCCTGTAGGTAATGATGTAATGGAAACGAGAGAAGTAAAGACTCCAGCGTAATTGTCTGGAGGATAGAGTTCAATTAGACTGAAGATATTGCAGATTTTTGTGGTCAGTATATATGACAGTTGGTTGTGTTGCACCCTCAAGCAAATGCCTCCAGTGATCGAAGGAACACTTTATTGCAAGTAATTCTTTCTCGCCAACTGGATAATTTAACTCTGCTGGTTGCATCAATCTAGAGAAGAATGCGACTGGATGTAAGGGTTCTTTGAATGATTTCCTTTGAGAGAGGATTGCCCCTATTGCGAACTCAGAAGCGTCAACTTCCAGGATAAATTGCTTTTCTAAATCCGGGTATTGGAGAATGGGTGCTGTAGTGAATTTATTTTTTAAAAGGTCAAATACCTGTTGAGTATGGCTTGTCCACCTGAAAGGATGATTCAATTTGGTGAGTTCAGTAAGAGGTTTGGTAATAGCAGCAAATCCAGGAATGAATTTCCTATAATAATTTGAGAAGCCAAGGAAACGTTGAACATCTTTCTTACATTGAGGAGTCGGCCAATTATGAATGGCCTGAACCTTGTCATCTTGCATCTTGATTCCTTCAGGAGAGATGTTATACCCCAGAAAAGAGATATTATTTGATTCAAATATACATTTTTCTAGTTTAGCGTATAGGTTATTTTTTCGTAACCTAGTGAGAACTTCTCTAACATGCATTCTATGTTGATCTAAATTTTGTGAGTAAACTAGAATATCGTCCAAATAGACAACAACATATACATCCAAAATATCTCTGAAAAGATCATTGATTAAGCATTGGAATGTTGCTGGGGCATTGCACAGACCGAATGGCATCACTGTATATTCGAATAGCCCATATCTAGTCCGAAAAGCAGTGAGCCATTCGTCGCCAGCTCTCATTCGTATAAGATTATAGGCACCTCGAAGATCCAATTTAGTGAAAATTGAGGCCCCCCTTAATCTTTCAATTAATTCAGGGATTAAAGGTAGGGGGTACCTGTTTTTTCTGGTACGCCTGTTCAATTCCCTGTAATCAATGATTGGTCTTAACGTGCCATCTTTATTGGTAACAAAAAATATGCCTGCACCTGCAGGAGAGGTACTAGGTCTTATAAAACCTTTTCGGAGGTTCTCATCGATATAATTTTTAAGGTGTTCTAGTTCTGGTTTAGAAAGGGGGTAGATATGTCCATAGGGAATTGAAACTCCTGGGAGTAAATCAATAGGACAATCGTAATCCCTATGAGGGGGCAAACATTCAGCTTCTTTTTTATTAAAAACATCTGAGAAGTCTGCATATTGTTTGGGTAAAATATTATCCTCAACCTGTAGCATAATTAAATCTGATGATGTCTCACCATTTTGAGTGAGATGAGGAAAAGATAAACTGAGGTCATTCCAGTTTATAGTTGGTTTGTGTTTACAAAACCAATTTATACCAAGGATTACATTAAACATTGGTGAAGATATGACATCAAAAGTGAGTGTTTCTGTGATGTGTGTGCAAGATATTACCTGTAATGGTGTAGTTTGGTGTGTGACAGGACCTGATTTTAAAAAAGAGCCATCAATGACCTTCACAGAGACTGGAGTTTTCTTAGAGACTAGAGGTATTTTATTCTGTTTCACAAAAGAAAAATCAACAAAATTCCTACATGAGCCGGTGTCCAGGATAGCTTCAGTTGTTATCCTGATTTGATCCCACTGTAAAATAATAGGGATAGTTAAATATGATGGTTTAATGGTTTTCATTAACAGGGATTCAGAGATGTTAGGCAACCTACCCTTCTTATTCCTAGCCAGAACTGGGCAGTCCTTTACTTCATGTGTAGGGCAGGCACAATACATGCACAAACTATGCAACTTCCTCCTAGTCTTTTCCTGAGAGGAGAGGGGACCCTTTATGAAGCCTATGTCCATAGGTTGTGGTGATTCCTTAGTTTGATAAACAGGTGTGGAGAGAAAGCTTTTTGTACCGCTAGCCTTTTCAGAGCGGCGTTCCCTAAGCCGTCTATCTATGTTAATAGTGAGAGAAAAGAAATCTTCCAATGAATCTGGAATACCTGTGCGTGAAAGCTCATCCTTTATATCCTCAGATAATCCTAAACGATATTGAGTTTTAAGGGAGACCTCATTCCATCCCGAATCACGGGCAGAAATTTTAAATTGTGTGATGTAAGACTCCACTGGGTTCTTTCTTTGTTTTAAAGATCTAAGTAAGTTTTCAGCTGTGACCTGTTTGAAAGGGTCATCATATAATGCTGACATTTGATCAAAGAATTCATCTAGAGATCCCAGTATTGCATCATCATTTTCAAAAAAAGAGTCAGCCCAAGCCCTAGGTTCCCCCCTCAAATATGATATCACAGTGAGCACTCTTGATCTTTCTGTGGGATAAGTACGTGGCTTTAATTGAAAAAGCAACAAACAGGAGTTTTTAAACTCTCTGAATCTTGAACGGTCACCAGAGAATTTTTCTGGGGGGGAGACCAAAGGTTCAGGGATAGAATCTGCACTTGCAGGTTTAGGTGCCAGAGTCTCTCTTAAGCAGGCCTTCAAAGCCTGATTTTCCACTTGTAATTCATGGAAAGAACCTGATAAAGCTTCTAATCTGTCTGACAAGACTTGAACTTTATCACTTAAAAGATCTTGTTCCATAATTGCTGTTGAAAGTATATGTTTAGTATAGGATAATTCTGTGTACACAAACACTAAATCCTTTCTTCCTTATGGCTGGTTAATTCTGTAATAGTCTGTATTTGTAGCAATTTGAACAAGCATTTAATTTTGTTTTATAAATAAGAACCAACAATTTCCTCAAAAGTAGGTTTGTAACATAAAAGAAGCTTGATGAATTCGTTGTCAGTGCTTCATATAATGTATTACTATTTGCCCAATAAGTGACAGTTTATTAACTTCATAAACTGTATTACTTTCAGGGCATTTGATAATGCAAACAGTTCAAATTAAGCAGTAACGTAAAATATAGTATTCCTTAATTAGGCAGGTAAAGTTCATCAAAATAAGTAAGGATAACGATTAATAATAAAATAATTAGGTCTGACCTGAGAACACAGGAATTGTTACTTGTCCGTTTGTTATGAACAGCAGCGTGGTACTCAGAGGGAGAGCGGTTGCGGCTGCAGCTGATGACGTCACCGCTACTTGCTGTGCTGTGTATGAAGCTGCTTGAATCCTGTTACCTTGTAAATGCTTCAGGGTTTGATGTCGAGTTAGTTTGATTTCCTTTTAGTATGAAATATCTTCCAGTGTTGAATTGAGTAGAAGAGCTGCTAGATGTAGGAATGAAAAATAAGAGATGTTATCAGTAACTCTTCAAATAAGAATTTATGAGGCTGTTGGAGAGTGAGGAAAACTCTCAGTGTAACGCTTGTGCTGTGAATCCTTTCTCAATTAACCAGCAATGAATGCTGGGGGGAAGTGCTTGATATAGGAGGCTCTTAAAGGGACAGATCATTAGCAAGCAGTAACCCTGACATCTGGCTATCCACGAAACACTTACGGTTGAACACTCCAACAAAAAAGCTTGGTGGCTTGTTTATAGGTCCTTTCAGGATATCCAAGATCATAAACAAAAATTCAGTGGTCCTTGATCTTCCACATACAAAATACACCATACCTGTCATGTCTCTCTTTTGAAGCTGTATACTCCCACCAGAAATCCCCCAACTGATTACAGAACTTCCACTCTGCAAGTTCAACCAGATTGTGAATACAAAGTGGACTCCATAGAGGATTCTAGGAAATACTGAGGACAATTACAGTACCTAGTTCACTGGAAAGGGTATTCCCATAATGAAGACACTTGGAAACTGTCTTCTAATCTCTCAGCACCTCGATTGGTCTCGCTCTTCCATCTCAGACATCCGGAGCACCCCAGAGCCTGATACACGGAGTGGCTCCTTGAAGGGGGGTTCTGTCACATATTCCTGTCATACCAGATACAAGGAATATGCCTTTAAAGGTTTCATCGTACTATATGTATAAAAGGCTCCTCCCATCCCTCCCAAATTGCTTGGTAATTTTCATTTTGCAACTGTGAACTCTCCTAGTCCCATTTGTGTGTTTTTTTCCAGTTCTTATACCTAGAATTATACCTCTAGTATTACTGCTTTTTAGCAGCTTACCAGTTCTACTCATTGCCAATATTGAATAAACTTGTCTGTCACTACCTGGCTTTCAGACGCTTGAGTTCCATCTTTCAGACCGACCCACTTTCTCCCAGTCAGCGTCTCCACTACTGGAGAACAGCGTGATCCAGGTACCTGTCTACAACGCTTCTCTCACAGCTCTCTGCAGCTCTCCCAATTCAACAGAGCCTTCACGCCTTACTGCTGCAGCTGCGTTTCTCCACAACGGCCATTACCAGCAAACAGAGTAGCACTCTGCACCGCTCCTCAAATTACCCTCTAAGCTCAAGGTACCTTGTTGTTGTTTGACTGTTTCAAAAGCTGTTCCTCTCCAAATATTCTGCCTCATTCTGTCAATGCTGACTTTTACCGCACTTGTTTACCTAACAACAATTTTTGGTCATTACATGAAATCCCCACTAACCAAATATAGATCTTCAATCTGTTGTACAACTCATAAGTTATTAACTACTTAATACACATTGCTTAATGGATAGTATTAAATCCACTTTCAATAAGAGTTCAGACTCTTCATCAAGTATATAAAAGCTATATTTAACCCCTCACCTTTCAAGTAATGAAACCTGGGTGGTTAATATTAGCAACACTCTTATATATGTATCCTTTTCTAAAAGTAAATTAACAAGTTGGATATTTAAAAGGGGTTTTAATTTTGAACTTGTAGGAACTTATTTGCAGATCCTAGAAGGAGACTTGAAAAGAATCCTGACACATATACAAAAACAAACAGAGCTTGGGGTTTACATTTGAGACCAGCGAACTGTAGCTTCTTATCCATGAGACTGTCTGCTTTCCTATGCCACTTCTTTGTGATCCCGCTTGCGGTCCCGTCCTTCATGTCAACCCTGCCTGTATTCACCCTCCTCAATACGATCCTTGTGGCCAGTGCTGATGACGTCACTGCTATTCCCCTCTTGCTGTGATATGTTCATTTAAACTGTTACTGGTTCCCTACTCAGTGTAATCCTCGTAAAGCTGTGCTCAACATCCCTGGTAAATGAACATGTAGAGAAAGAAGTCAGAGGAGCACAGCCGGGGTTAATGAAAATGTTATTGTCACATAAAACATAATGTAATGCATGCCATTCTCTATTTGTGCCATGCATTTATTGAGCAAATTTACAAGTCGTGGGGAAAATCACCTGTGAAAAGAACGCTTGCGTTATGGCTTTTTCGCATTTGGGGTTGCACAGCTTTTGCAAGTTGCAAAATAACTTATTTTGCGCTCGCGTTAAGCCATATAATGCAAACCCTCGGGTGCTCGTTCATGTATTCCACATAGAAGTCAATGTAGAAGACAAATAGTAAAAAAAATTAAAACCCTAATCTATTGCTCAAAGCCCATGACATATTCTCCTCGAAAAGTGTACATGAAAATGCAAATATTTCATATTGCAAAAATGTTTTCGCAACGGAATATGTTCTATTTATTTCTAAATAAATATTTCTCTATATACGTGATGATATTTTGACTGATATATTTATTTATAGCGAGATATGTATATGAATATATATTTCTAGATATCTCGAGATCTATATGCAATATCGCATTGAAAATACATGTGAGATATTGTTTAACGTGCATAAGATTATAATGTAAAATATTTTCATTATTTCCCTAGTTAAACATCTCTATACATATAAATTCATGTATCTGTATGAATGTCAATGTAAAATCCCTGCGTCACCCGAGATCTTGTTTCTTTGAGCGCTTATAACTTTTGTGTGCAATATTTTTTTTAAATAATTTTTATTAGACAGTGTTAATATAAATGTAACTGTACATTGTAATTTATTTTTTGTGTTTTGTGAAACTTTTATGTTGCAGAAAACGTTTAACTACAGCTCTTCGAGAATGGAAACGATTGTTGCATTAAAGGTGAATGCGCGCATGCAATCCCAATCAAGACTTGTAATCCTATGCAATGTAAATTGATTGCGAAAAGGCCACATCACGCACAGAAAACTAATAACATGCTACAATCTTGCTTATTATGTTTTATGTGAAGATCCAATAAAAGCTAAGTTTTATTTAACCCCGGCTGTGCTCCTCATGGAATTATTTTTCTTCAAATCAGGCCCTAAATGCCTCAGAGAATGGTGCTGGGACTTGTTTATGTTACGGTACCAACTGTGTACCAAGGGTTAACCCCAGATGAACAATGTCCTGCATAGACAATCAGCAATTCACAACCCAGCCAGTTTCAGGTTTAAAACAGAATAACAACTTTATTTGAAGGCAGCACACAGATTTATACAGGTTTTTGACCCCCCCTCAGATGGGGGTTGAAAGAATGTTGTACATTAGATAAAAGGGAGAAGCGCCCTTGACATGATACAATAGGATTATATTACTTAAACACTTCAACCACAAGACACTCTTGACTCTTCTTATCACTTTCTCTCTGGAGGTGATCAAACAATAGAATGCTAAGCATTAATTAGATTGTAGCTGGAGCCAGCCACTTGTGGTTAGAAAATAAAGTTAACACTTTCAGTCCTGACCGAAGGGTCTGTCACATAGCTCCCCCCTTGTGGAACACTCCGGCAGACCCGGCTTGACCCTTTTGCGGGTCAACCTGGGGATGACCGGACTAAGGGGTGGTAGGCATGTCAGTTTGCTGGGACAATCCATTTGTATTCCCGTTATGAGAGAGAATTCCTGTCCATACAAACAAGGGTTCAACTTCCTCAGTGCCCAGACTAGGGCTAAACAGTCCTTCAAAATCTCATCAGCTTCTTTACGAGTTTTCTGTACCTGCTCTTTATAGGTATCCACAATCCCTTCATACTGACATAGGGTGCCCTTGAGTTGCTGCACCTCACTATGAGCCAGCGTCAGCTTCTCCTCAAGTGTCACTAAGTTTGTCTTTAAGGTTTCATGTTCCACTCTCAAGCTGGTGTTTTCTGCAGTCTGTCGGTGCAGCCTGTCTAGCAGAGATTCCTGTTCTAAACGTGCTTTTTCCTCTGCGCTCCTCTTCTCCTTCATCAGCGCATTGTAACGGGACTTCCACGTATCAATAGCGGATAGAGATTTACTGAGCTCAGCGTCCTGGGGCTTAGCAGCAGGGGGGTCAGTCTCTGCTGCACGGATCTGAGCACGGGTAGTCACAGGGTTAACATCAGCGGGACCCATGGGAGCATAGGCAGAAACAAGGGGGACCAAGGTATTTCCAAGGAGAACATCAGCTGGTAAATCCTTCATGACCCCCACATTCACAGGTCTAGCGCCCCCTCCCCAATCCAAATGCACCCTGGCAACAGGCAGGCGGAACACAGTGCCCCCTGCTACCCTCACAGCCACAGTGTCTCCTGTGTGCTGTTTCTCAGACACCAAGTTCTTTCGAAGCAAGGTCATGGTAGCACCAGTATCCCATAGACCACTGACCTCCTTCCCATTCACTTTAACCAGTTGCCAGTTATTCCGGTGGGCAGCTTGCACAAGGTCTGCCTCATGTAGGATGCTCCAGCATTCTTGCGCCTCTACGTAGCGGGCCGCAGGCTGAGGGTTACGTGTGATTCCGCCGGCAGGTCTTCTCCAGGACTGTGCTTGGTTCGCTGCATTTAGGGGACACTCTGGTCTTTTGTGCCCTAGTTGCTTACATCCAAAGCACCGAATAGGTTGTGAGTAGCCCCGCGAATTGAACCGGGCTCTCTGAGGGTAGTTCGTGGCCAGAGGCCGTGTGGTATAGCGGTGCGCCGGGGGTTGGTAACTGGCAGCTGCTGGGGTGACTGGGGGTCTGTACTCCACTCTGGCAGGGGGCTTAGTGGTAGCAGTGTCCAGTTTGCGGGCATCCGTATACTCATCTGCCAGGCGAGCAGCTTCATGCAGGGTGGAGGGTTTACGGTCCCGAACCCACTCTCGAACTCCTGCGGGTAACTTGTCGAAGCAATGTTCCAACAGGAATAGCTGCAGCACCTCTTCCCCAGATACGGCTTGGCACCCCGCTATCCAGTGAGCTGCTGTGCGGTGCACCTTACATGCCCACTCAAGGTAGGAATCACCAGCCAATTTAACAGTGTCTCTGAACCGTCTCCGGTATGCCTCCGGTGTAACCGCATACCTGGAGAGCAGAGCCTCTTTTACAGTATTATAATCCCTGACTTCCTCATCTGGAATGGCCCGAAAAGCCTCACTGGCCCGGCCGGATAATTTTCCGGATAATATCATGACCCAGTCCTCTGCGGGTACCTTGTGTAGTGCACATTGCCTCTCAAAATCCGCAAGGTACCCATCAATCTCTCCTTCTGTTTCCAGGAAGTTTTTAAAAGCTGCAAAATTTACTTTTCTCTTTTCCACTGGGTTTGCTGCAGCGCCGCTTTGGCGAAGTAGGTTGGCCTCCACAGCTGCTATGACCCGGTCGATAATTTCCGCAGATGGGTTGGGGCCATAATGTGCCAGTCTTATTTTAACCGCCCGATCAAAGCTTGCTTCTGCGGGGGTTCTGTCTGCTATGCTGGGCCCATTGGTTCCTTCTGTCCCTGGTACTCTTTCCATCTTAGTCAGTATTGTAATAATCCCCCTCTTCCTGAGGTTACTGGCATGTGTAGTTGCTCTTCTGGGCGATAAGGTTCATTCCGTCGCTTGCCACCAATGTTACGGTACCAACTGTGTACCAAGGGTTAACCCCAGATGAACAATGTCCTGCATAGACAATCAGCAATTCACAACCCAGCCAGTTTCAGGTTTAAAACAGAATAACAACTTTATTTGAAGGCAGCACACAGATTTATACAGGTTTTTGACCCCCCCTCAGATGGGGGTTGAAAGAATGTTGTACATTAGATAAAAGGGAGAAGCGCCCTTGACATGATACAATAGGATTATATTACTTAAACACTTCAACCACAAGACACTCTTGACTCTTCTTATCACTTTCTCTCTGGAGGTGATCAAACAATAGAATGCTAAGCATTAATTAGATTGTAGCTGGAGCCAGCCACTTGTGGTTAGAAAATAAAGTTAACACTTTCAGTCCTGACCGAAGGGTCTGTCACAGTTTACATCTATTTATCAGACATATTAGTAGAGGAACATATGGCTTGTGTTGAGGGCCTAATATTCTGGAACTGTATTTTAAACTTCCTGGAGAATTAAAAAGGAAATGAGTCTAATATCTAGAAAATAAAACCTAGTGCCATATAGTTGCACTTTCAGTTGTGTTTCACAGCAGTTGCTGATGTCTCTACAGTTCTTTTATACTATAAGAGCAGAAATACAAAAAATCATGTTACTAACATTTCCAGGACATAAAATGCACAAGCGTTAAAGGTGGCATTCCTGAATTATTCATATTTGTGTGGAATACAGAGAGTTTAAAGCTTTATGTGAGAGGATTCAGTTCTTAGAGGAACATTGTTTTTTTCTTTATCACTCACAAAATAAATCCATGATGTCTAAGGGATATTTAGTTTTTCTATTTCTTTATAAAATATATATTGAAATCAGTATTTCAAAGAGAACAAATCAGTACATTTTGTCAGGATGTTTTGAGTCAATTCCTTCCCCACTAGGTACACACTATGAATTCTTTAACATGCAGAGCTTATCCTGAAGCTAAACCACAAGACATATGAATCGGTACAAAATATAGTTTAATACATAGCAGATATATCAGAGAATTTTTAGTGAGAGATAATCATCTACAGGTCTGTAGCCCTGAGGGAAACATAAAAAGTAAGTTTTAGTTTCTGATTGCAGAAGACCATGGGGCCGATATATCATGTGTCTGGCAGACATGATCTGTTGTAGCGATAAATCGGCCCCCATGAGTTATAGAATCAAGTCATTGGCAGAGATAGTTAGTCTCATATGGATCCCGATAGTGTAGGATATTTTCCGTACAACCACTGGACAGCACAAATGATTCATTTTAGTTAACAAGATCCCTTGTGCTATTGAGCAGAGCACAAAGTAGGTATATGGTTAGTAGGTAGTCACAATAACGTAATCCAGTAAACAATCCGAGGTCAGGACAGGCAGCTATGGTTCATATATGGTTAATCAGGCCAAGGGTCAGGACAATCAGCTATGGTTAATGCATGGTTAATGAGGCAGAAGGTCAGGGCAGGCAGCTATGGTTCATATAAAGTTAATCCAGCCGAGGTTCAAGGCAAGCAGCTATGGTTCATATATGGTTAATCAGACAAAGGGTCAGGGCAGGCAGCTATGGTTCATATATGGTTAATCAGGCAGAGGGTCAGGACAGGCAGCTATGGTTAATACATGGTTAATGAGGCAGAAGGTCAAGGCAGGCAGCCATGGTTCATATATGGTTAATCAGACAGAGGGTCAGGGCAGGCAGCTATGGTTCATATATGGTTAATCAGACAGAGGGTCAGGGCAGGCTGCTATGGTTCATATATGGTTAATCAGGCAGAGAGTCAGGACAGGCAGCTATAGTTCATATATGGTTAATGAGGCAGAAGGTCAGGACAGGCAGCTATGGTTCATATATGGTTAATCAGGCAGAGAGTCAGGACAGGCAGCTATAGTTCATATATGGTTAATGAGGCAGAAGGTCAGGACAGGCAGCTATGGTTCATATATGGTTAATCAGGCAGAGAGTCAGGACAGGCAGCTATAGTTCATATATGGTTAATGAGGCAGAAGGTCAGGGCAGGCAGCTATGGTTCATATAAAGATAATCCGGCCGAGGTTCAAGGCAAGCTGCTATGGTTCATATATGGTTAATCAGGCAGAGGGTCAGGACAGGCAGCTATGGTTAATACATGGTTAATGAGGCAGAAGGTCAGGGCAGGCAGCTATGGTTAATACATGGTTAATGAGGCAGAAGGTCAGGGCAAGCAGCTATGGTTCATATATGGTTAATGAGGCAGAAGGTCAGGACAGGCAGCTATGGTTCATATATGGTTAATCAGGCAGAGGGTCAGGACAGGCAGCTATGGTTCATATATTCTTAATCAGGCAGAGGGTCAGGACAGGCAGCTATATGGTTCATATATGGTTAATCGGGCAGAGGGTCAGGGCAGGCAGTTATGGTTCATATATGGTTAATCAGGCAGAGGGTCAGGACAGGCAGCTATAGTTCATATATGGTTAATGAGGCAGAAGGTCAGGACAGGCAGCTATAGTTCATATATGGTTAATCAGACAGAGGATCAGGACAGGCAGCTATGGTTCATCAGACAGAGGGTCAGGACAGGTAGCTATGGTTCATATATGGTTAATCAGGCAGAGGGTCAGGACAGGCAGCTATGGTTCATATATGGTTAATCGGGCAGGCAGCTATATGGTTCATGTATGGTTAATCAGGCAGAGGGTCAGGACAGGCAGCTATATGGTTCATATATGGTTAATCAGGCAGAGGGTCAGGACAGGCAGCTATAGTTCATATATGGTTAATCAGACAGAGGGTCAGGACAGGCAGCTATGGTTCATATATGGTTAATCAGACAGAGGGTCAGGACAGGCAGCTATGGTTCATATATGGTTAATCAGACAGAGGGTCAGGACAGGCAGCTATATGGTTAATCAGACAGAGGGTCAGGGCAGGCAGCTATAGTTCATATATGATTAATCAGGCAGAGGGTCAGGACAGGCAGCTATGGTTCATATATGGTTAATCAGGCAGAGGGTCAGGACAGGCAGCTATATGGTTCATATATGGTTAATCAGGCAGAGGGTCAGGACAGGCAGCTATGGTTCATATATGGTTAATCAGGCAGAGGGTCAGGACA